>NC_091231.1:8208144-8245644 GCF_040958095.1 Procambarus clarkii | reverse complement strand
TGATAGAGACAATAGAGATACACACCCAACATTATCTCTCAACTCACCAGCATAAAACATACCATAAGTAAATATGCCTTAGATTGACGGCATTTCCTCGATAGAGCAGAGTAGTCCATCTCTCATAACCCTCCCCCCGCGCCCCCACACATAGGTGGCTCCTATTCCAGCTGGAGTAAGCTGTTACCTAGCAGTAAATAGGTACCTTGGAGTTAGTCAGCTGTCACGGGCTGCTTCCTGGGGGTGGAGGCCTGGTCAAGGACCGGGCCGCGGGGACACTAAAAAGCCCCGAAATCATCTCAAGATAACCTCAAGATAACCCAGCCAGAATGGAAGAGAAGACCTACCACATTGGAGACATACAGTCATGGTGAAAGGGAATAATTCCCTATTGACACTCATCTTTCTCCGTGCATTAGTTAATTAGGGAGTAATATGCATTGTTGTTCACGGTTAGTGTACAACTTATCAGACCAATTAATACCCGTGAAGGACTACAGATTGTCTGAAAGCGAACGCAAAGCTAGCGAGCATTAGAGTATCTTTCAGAAATCCGGATAATGAGACAATTAAGACCCTGTATACAACCTACGTACGTGAGAGTAGTATTGCAGTATGCAGCTAATGCACGGAATCCATATGTATAGAAACACAAGACAAAACCCGAGAGGGTATCATGACTATGCCACAAGACATATTCTCAATTCAACATATTCAACAATTCTCAACCAGAATTGAGAAGATTGGAGCATAAGGAAAGATTGGAGAGAACTGGATTTGACTTCATTAAACTAGAAATAGGCTAGATGAGAAACGATTGCGACATACAAAATCCTAAAGGGTATTGAGATAAGTAGATAAGGAGGAACTATTCAAGAGGTGTGACAGCAGAGCGAGAGGCCACTGATGGAAGCAAGCCATGCAAAAAAAAAATAAAGATACTCGAGGCTGATAGAATAGAGCTTGATTCTGCTAGCACAACACTCACTCACACACACACACACACACACACACACACACACACACACACACACACACACACACACACACACACACACACACACACACACCTACCCCAAGATCCCCCTGCCCCCATCAACACCAACACACCCTTCACAAAGTTCATGACCCCCTGCCTGCCATCCTGGACCTCTATGACCAAAAGGTCAACAATCCCTTTTCAAGTCCACCGACTGAGTTAGCGCCGCGGAGAGCATGGCCCCGAATAACCCAGCTCGATCACCCCCCCAAGCCAACACCGTCAGGCCAGCCTGGTCAGGGCTGTTGACGTCCACAGCGACCTTATCACGAGGACAGAAAAAATAAAAGGAAAAAGTTCCTCGCTTATCAAAGCGTTGGAAGAGTCGCAACGGCCGGATTCCGATAAAGTCTCCCTTCCCTTCGTTAGCGGCTATCTCGGTGCTGGCTTGCTCACTCTATCCCTTCTAGCCTGCCCGCCCACCCCTGCTATACCCCCCTGCTGCTGCTGCTGCTGCTGCACCTGCTCTTAATGAATCTGATGCTGCTGTTGCTTCTGCTGTTTCTAGTGCTTTTCTCTTTTTCTAGCTGCTGGTATTTCTGCTTATGGTCGGCTATGCTGACACTGCAGTTAGCAGAGTGTATATGTTGCTGTTGGTTAGAGAGAGAGAGAGAGAGAGAGAGAGAGAGAGAGAGAGAGAGAGAGAGAGAGAGAGAGAGAGAGAGAGAGAGAGAGAGAGAGAGAGAGAGAGTGTATGCATGGATGAGCGGGTGTATGACGGCTGCCTGCGGCCAAGCAGCAGATAACGGAGTATAAACAAAGCTGTTATCACCATAGCTTTCGTATACTCAGGGACGGAAGCGATAAGATTGCCCACTCAGTTCTAACAATACTTTTTACCCCTAGTTACCAGACCAGATATATATACAGCCTACTGCGTCTTATCGCAACTTATCTGGGTTTTTTACTCCCTATACAAAAAAAAGAGTTTAGGTGATATGACTCACTGGAGGCCTGGTCGAGGACCGGGCCGCGGGGGACGCTAAGCCCCGGAAGCACCTTAAAGTAACCCTGTGTTCATTTCTTTCAGAAACCGTAGGGGCAAAACTAATAGTACACATCTATATCTATAAATTAGAAATAGATATGTATAGTTTGTCTGCTTAAAACTGGAGAACAGATGCGCGTGGTTAGACTAAAAAAAAAAAAAATCCCAACAGTAATTTCTATTGGGTATGTGCCCAACATGGCTCAGGCAGAGTCAACACCAAGCAAGTACAGTATGACACGGTGCCATAGGGATCACAGTGACTCATGTGACACGAACTTTACAGCATTCTACAAAAAAAAAAATATAAAATATTATCCACTGATCTCCACAAAAGTGTCAACAAAATACTAAAAAAAAAAAAATACAACAAAATATACCACAACAGGTAAATGTTATATCAATGACATCAACACCATATATATATATATATATATATATATATATATATATATATATATATATATATATATATATATATATATATATATATATATATATATGTCGTACCTAGTAGCCAGAACGCACTTCTTAGCTTACTATGCAAGGCCAGATTTGCCTAATAAGCCAAGTTTTCCTGAATTAATATATTTTCTCTATTTTTTTTCTTTTGAAATGATAAAGCTATCAATTTCATTATGTATGAGGTCAATTTTTTGTTATTGGAGTTAAAATTAACGTAGATATATGACCGAACCTAACCAACCCTACCTAACCTAACCTAACCTATCTTTATAGGTTAGGTTCGGTTAGGTAGCCGAAAAAGTTAGGTTAGGTTAGGTTAGGTAGGTTAGGTAGTCGAAAAACAACTAATTCATGAAAACTTGGCTTATTAGGCAAATCGGGCCTTGCATAGTAGGCTGAGAAGTGAGTTCTGGCTACTAGGTACGACATATATATATATATATATATATATATATATATATATATATATATATATATATATATATATATATATATATATATATATATATATATATATACACAAGAAGGTACATTGGGATTGTTAGGATACAGAACACCAGGTTCCATTCCTCACCTCCCATACACCGACCAATTTTCCGGAGTCAGCCACACTCACATATTTAAAACATGTGTGCACACTGATAGTGATGAATAGTAACACCTGCAACATAGTGACTTCTGCAACATAATAACACCTTCAACATAGTAACATATGATAAATACTGACAAGTGAAAGATATACTTGTGAGACGAGAGAGAGAGAGAGAGAGAGAGAGATACAGAAAGATAGATATATAGAGAGAGGGAAAGAGAGGAGGATAGAGATAAACAGAGGAATAGAGAGAGACAGAGACAGCACGTCAGAGACAGAGAGCGACAGAGACACAGACAGAGTGGAGGCCACCCTCACATTAGACAATTACATATATTGTAAAAGAAAGAGAGAGATAGAGACAGACCGAGACAGACAAAGACAGAGACAGAGACAAAAACAGAGAGAGGCGGAGACAGAAACAGAGATACAGGCAGAATATAGATGGATAGATAAATAGATGGATGTACAGAGGGATAGATGCATGGATTAATGAATAGATTGCTGAGCAGATAGATGGACAGACAGATAAGTACATGGGGAGATAGATCGATAAATAGATGCGATAAGTGGATTGATAGATAGATCGATAAATAGATGCGATAAGTGGATTGATAGATAGACAGGCAGTATTAATAGATTGATGAATGCACGGATAGATATATGTCATTTAGAAATCTTAGTGAATACATATACATATATACATATAATACATGACTGTTCCTGGTGATGTATGACACAAGAGTCACCTGTCATGTATGACTCATGACAGGTAGTAGACAGTGAGTCTTATCAGATAACGCATTACGCGCTGAGTTCAACTTGAGTCTAATAATAATAATGAAAAAAAAATGTTTTACATATTTTAGTGTGTGTGTGTGTGTGTGTGTGTGTGTGTGTGTGTGTGTGTGTGTGTGTGTGTGTATGTAATATTATATTATATTATATTATATTATATTATATATATATGTATATATACATATATATATATATATATATATATATATATATATATATATATATATATATATATATATATATATATATATATATATGTCGTACCTAGTAGCCAGAACGCACTTCTCAGCCTACTATGCAAGGCCCGATTTGCCTAATAAGCCAAGTTTTCATGAATTAATGTGTTTTCGACTACCTAACCTACCTAACCTAACCTAACCTAAATTTTTCGGCTACCTAACCTAACCTAACCTATAAAGATAGGTTAGGTTAGGTTAGGTAGGTTCGGTGATATATCTACGTTAATTTTAACTCCAATAAAAAAAAATTGACCTCATACATAATGAAATGGGTAGCTTTATCATTTAAAAAGAAAAAAATTAGAGAAAATATATTAATTCAGGAAAACTTGGCTTATTAGGCAAATCGGGCCTTGCATAGTAGGCTGAGAAGTGCGTTCTGGCTACTAGGTACGACATATATATATATATATATATATATATATATATATATATATATATATATATATATATATATATATATATATATATATATCATTGCTCTCTTAGCATTGCATGATACTGCCTGTGTCCATTCATGTTTTGTCGACAATGTGTTCCGAACCTCGTGCTTGGCTTCCAGGCACCTATAAAAGTTCTCAAATACCAGAACGTGGACCACAATACACATGCCAATGCCTTCATATGTTCCCTATAGTGTCTACATCCATCCATACGCGTTAAACCAGACATCGAAGAGGTCCTAATTATCTATAAGATCACTGGCCAAAACAAGGATGAACGAGGTTATTAAAACTGCTGACGATGCCCTTCAACATAACACTTGTCCCTCCTCAGGTTAGCCTACTTTCTGAGGTACTGGGGCGAGATTCACGAAGCTACGCAAGCACTTACGAACGTGTTCATCTTTCCTCAATCTTTGGCGGCTTTGGTTATATTTATTAAACAGTTTACAAGCGTGAAAACTTGCCAATCAACTGTTGTTATTGTTATAAACAGCCTCCTGGTGCTTCGGAGCTCATTAACTGTTTAATAATTGTAAACAAAGCCACCAAAGATTGAGAAAAAATGTAAACGTTCGTAAGTGCTCGCGTAACTGTGTCGTGAATCTGGCCCCTGGTCAACCTCAAGACTGGAGAATATGACCCATCGTAGACAAACCAATTAAGATGAGTCTCGAAACTACACCAACATATCATAAAATCATTTGATATCACAACTGTAATGTATCCTCATGCGGATGATATCTTACTAGCGACTCCCTGATATAAGTTCCCCGCATGCATCTGACACTGCAAACCCACCTTGCTGCAGTGTCTCTCCGTCATGATGCCTCAATTCAGATCGAATACAGGTGTATTTGTCGCGAGGCAGAGGCTGTTTTAGTTTTAGATTTAGATTTTAATAAGATTTAGTTTTATTATTATTAACATCTTTATTGACAAAATTAATTACAATTTTGCCTAATCTGAGGACTTCGATTAAGTGTTAAGTGAGGATAATGCTGGTATTCACTGTCACGCAGGACAGAGGGTCATACACAAGACAATAGGTCTAAACTGTAGGCGGAAGTACATATATATCATAGTTACAATCAATGTTTTAATGTATGGACATGTGAAAAGATTCAGTAAGCATGACCTGCTCTACCAGAGGAAGGTGGAAAGGGGTAGTTACAATCAATGTTTTAATGTATGGATATGTGAAAAGATTCAGTAAGCATGACCTGCTCTACTAGAATAAGGAGGAGGGGGTAGTTACAATCAATGTTTTAATGTGAGGATATGTGAAAAGATTCAGTAAGCATGACCTGCTCTACTAGAATAAGGAGGAGGGGGTAGTTACAATCAATGTTTTAATGTATGGATATGTGAAAAGATTCAGTAAGCATGACTAGCTCTACCAGAGTAAGGAGGTAGGTATTTCACTCAACGTAAGAGTGAAATCAATGAAATCTTCAAGAGGAGTCTTACCGCAGCTAAGTGGCCGGCAGAAAACCTCTCTCTCTCCAAATGTTTAACAATTTTGCCACTCTCGTTGGTTTTCCCGACAGAATTACAGCGCACACGCAGAAGAAGAGGACGGACTTAGTGCCGGATCATACATGTTTATCAAGCTTGGCTGGTTCATACAATGACTTGAGTGCTCGGCATGCAGGCGGCACTGCCAACTACACGATATATCCCAGACTCATCCGACCAGAAGTTTGGTTCCCATTGTTTCAGAGACCATTGTGGTTAACTTGACAAGAGTTCGCTAAATAATATTGGATCTAGACTCACAGAAACAGTAAGAGACCAAAGAGCTACCTTATGTGACGCCTCGGTATCACACTATAGAAGAAAAACGCCTAATGCATTGCAGGCGATGAGTCACAATAACGTGGCTAAAGTAAGTAAAGACCAGACCACACACTAGAAGGTGAAGGGACGACGACGTTTCGATCTGTCCTGGACCATTCTCAAGTCGATTGTGACTCACAATCGACTTGAGAATGGTCCAGGACGACCGAAACGTCGTCGTCCCTTCACCTTCTAGTGTGTGGTTTGGTCGCCTAATGTATTCTTCGTTCATGCCTATCTTCCGTGTGTCAACAAGAGATAGAGTAAAGAATGCACATGTCAATACTAAAAAAGTATTGTACAATACAATACACTACAATACCAATACAATACTAAAAAAGCCCCAACAAGTTTAGAACCTGTTAAACTAGTTAATTCAAAGATGCTGATGTACCCCAGGAGCTGAAGCCCAACCTCTGAGAACACAGGTAGGTAAGTATACACCTCCCACATCACACATTTTTTCCCCATATGTGAACGAGCGAATGTTCAAGAGTTGCCTCTAAAAATAGTTGGTTATTAGCGAGCTGCTGAGGGCGAGGAAAGTGTTCAGGGGTGAACAGTCTCGTAAACTACAGATAAACATGTTAATGTTTCCACCAGGGCGGAAGGAAACGGGTAGAGGTGACACACGCACACACGCGCGCACACACGCACGCACGCACACACACACACACACACACACACACACACACACACACACACACACACACACACACACACACACACACACACACACACACGGTTGATTGACAGTTGAGAGGCGGGACCAGAAAGCCAGAGCTCAACCCCCGCAAACGCATCTAGGTGAGTATGCTTACACACACACACACACACACACACACACACACACACACACACACACACACACACACACACACACACACACACACACACTACAACTAGGTGAATACCCCATTAGGTGACTACACACACAGATTAATCTGTACACCAGTTGAATGACGCTTGAGAGGAGGGACCAAAGAGCCAAAGCTCAACCCCCGCAAGCACAAATAGGTGAGTACACACACACACACACTATACAACACATAGAATGCAATAATACTTAGATTTTTAGAAATCACAAATTTTGAATAAGCAGAACGAGCCTAAACTGAGGACAGATTGTTACAGAGCTGGTCCGTACAATGTCCACTCGAGTTCAACTCCACGAAGTGTAATGTAATAAGAACGTGGAGAGCCGATGGAGGAGTAGAACCACAATATAGACTTAGGAGGTTGACACCTACAAGAACGACAAAGGGAAGAGCTCCTCGGGGTAGATACAACAAGGCACTCAAGGCACTCAAGGCACTCAAAAGACAGTAACACTGGCAATTTCTGCCAAACTGGCGAATATCAGAACAACCTTCAAGACCTTGATAAGAAGGGTTGTTCACATTTTACACTAAATATATCAGATAAATGCTAGAATAACACAGAATAAAGATAGATACAGTAAAGCCGGATAACACCTGAAAACAACAAATATCAGAGAGCACATGCCCCATATTTAACCAAGAAATCCATAAGCTATAAGCGGCTGTTGCCTTGCATGCATCTTATGCAACCTGAGGACGATGACCAGTCCAGCCAACAGCTGCCGCTGCTGCTGCAAGACTGTCTCAGCTCAACCCCTCACGTGAACAACCCATCACCCCCCCCTCCCCATCACCTCCCCCCCCCCTCCCCATCACCTCCCCCCCCTCCCCATCACCCTCTCCTCTTCGAACTGTTTGGTGGACTCCTTGTCACGATATCTCTTTAATACCAATAGTCATCTTGGTACTAGTACCTATTCTATTTCTTCTACTACCACTACCAGTCAAAACACTATCACAATTTAAAATAAGCTACTTACAATCCCACCACTACCACTAACAATATTACTACTACTACTACTACTACCCAGTACACGAGGAGTCTGTCAATACTTGCACACCTCCCACGAGCAACATTGCGTGTTGTAAGTCGTAAAATGCAGCCGCGCCGCCTGTCCTAGCATTGACGAGTCCCGCCACCTCCATTTGCCAACCACTAACTGAACACAAACCTATAGGACGCGTCTCAACCATGTACATGACGTGTGTGATGGAGAGAGAGAGAGAGAGAGAGAGAGAGAGAGAGAGAGAGAGAGAGAGAGAGAGAGAGAGAGAGAGAGAGAGAGAGAGAGAGAGAGAGAGAGAGAGAGAGACAGAGACAGAGACAGAGACAGAGACAGAGACAGAGACAGAGAGAGAGAGAGAGAGAGAGAGAGAGAGAGAGAGAGAGAGAGAGAGAGAGAGAGAGAGAGAGATATGGGCCACATCTACTTCCTCCTTCCCTGGCCACACCCACCATGACTGCAGGCCGCGCGCCAGTGATTGAAAGTTGAAGGTTCTGTTGTTTGTCAGATGTCAGACAGTTGCGTGTCTGTGTTGGCGAGGCCGCGTCACACCTCTACGTCACATCTCCTCGTCACACCTGTCCGTCACTCCTCTACGCCACACCTTCCAACCACATTTAACTCCCCCCCCCCCCCGCCCCCCTCAAGAGCAAAGTACCATACTAGCGATACTTTCTGTCGTTCTCTCTGACCAGGAGAGAGCCAGATACAAGTCCGGCCACACCATACACTTGTAGCCGGACAGAACACAGCCTCTATACGCCCTTACCTCCAGAAATACGCCACAAGATGGTATATACGCATTTTGTCCATTGGCTCTCAAAACATACAGACGTCTCAGACGTCCAAGAAATACATAATAATATCGGATAAAACTCTGCAAAATAAGAAAATGTTCAATAAACTGTAACAAATACAGGGAGTTAAGGCAACCATTGAGGGTCACATGGTGAGGTCCATCATTAGTCAGTAGTTAGCCAACGGGGACGTCGACAACCCAAACGGGCTTCCTGTTGAAAGCATGCACTAAAAAATACACGTATGTATACGGAAATACACTCAACATACACAAACACATACACTCCTGGAGTATGCAGCTCCAGCCTGGAGTCCATATCTAGTTAAACACATGACAAAATTAGAGAAGATTCAGAGATTCATTTAGTCCCAGAACTGAGAGGTACGAGTTAC
Source organism: Procambarus clarkii (assembly GCF_040958095.1). Lineage (NCBI taxonomy): Eukaryota > Metazoa > Arthropoda > Malacostraca > Decapoda > Cambaridae > Procambarus > Procambarus clarkii. Next base: position 8,236,165 of record NC_091231.1, on the reverse strand, counting down.
GAGGAAAGGCTACGGGAGCTAAACCTCACGTCCCTGGAAGACAGAAGAGTAAGGGGAGGAAAAACATGATCACGACCTACAAAATTCTCGGAGGAATTGGGAGGGTGGACAAAGCCAAACTATTTATCCCGGGTGGAACACGAACAAGGGGACACAGGTGGAAACTTAGTACCCAAATGAGCCACAGAGAACATTAGAAAGAACTTTTTCAGTGTCATAGCAGTTAACAGATGGAATGCACTAAGCAGTGATGTGGTGGAGGCTGACTCCATACACAGTTTCAAATGTATATACGATAGAGCTCAAGGAATAGGGATATATAAGCAAATAAACATATATGGAGACAAACAGACAGATAAATAGACAAAAGGATGCACTGTCCAAGATATCTAAATACACAAAGAATACTGACAAATCATGCAGGAGAAACATACACACAAGCACCACACACACACATGATCAAACAAATGGGACCAAAATAGCGCTAAACGACTGCCCGTGACCACCTCTTGAAGAGAATCACAAAGTCAATTGGTCAGCAACCACACTGACTTTGTCCCCGTCTGCCTGTGGTTGACCGTGTGTGTGTGTGTGTGTGTGTGTGTGTGTGTGTGTGTGTGTGTGTGTGTGTGTGTGTGTGTGTGTGTGTGTGTGTTGTGTGTGTGTGTGTGTGTGTGCGTGCGTGTGTGTGTGTGTGTTTAGGGGGGTGGGGGTGGGGGGGGGGGATGGGGAATGAGTCGTAGATGAGATACAAACTGATCAGTACATACCTATGAGTAACTACAGGTTAAACAAGCTCAGTTATAACCACCGAACACTATCTTTGCTAGACCCCTTGTGTTACAATTTAACAATTCGAACGTTCGAATGCCTTGTTGTTGTTGGTGCTCACGTGTCTACGAGGGGTTGTGTGGGGGAGGGAGGGAGGGGGAGGCCTATATATCCTTTCAGGCCCAAAACGGCTATAGTCACGTTGTGGCTCGTGCGACAACACTAAACTTCCCTGAAGCTCGGAACTGTTTCTGGCGTTTCTGGCCCTGTGGTTGTGGACAGAGGTGGCTTTCACGCCCATCATAATCTGAGTTAGAAACTCACCGAAGCTTTGACGATGCTCGCTCAAGGCGCTGACAACTACAGACTAACAAGGAAGCAAGAACACTGGCGAACAAACAAATGCAACGCTCTCCTACGCTCACAACAAGGAAACAATAATACACATGAAAGGACCCTTTCCTTATTTTACGTTCGAAAGTGTTTTTCTTTCTTTTTTTACCTTGACCCATCCGGGCTTGACCTCTGACCCCCTCCAACAAGGTCAAAAGTTTCTCTGATCCTCGCTTTAGCGCACGAGAAAGTAGTCTCAGCAACCCGTCATCAGACCAAGTCCATTACATCCAGCGGTCGACCCCACAAACACATTCATCAATTTTAACATGCTGTTCATTCAAAACAGGAATTTTCTCAAATATATATTAATATTATAATATATTAGCATATTGTTCATGCATAGGTTAGGTTGTGTTTAGGTTCTGTTGGCGATTATTTGTATTTGTAATACGTGGGTGAAGCATTTCAACCCATCCTCGACTCAAATCCATTACATTCCAGCCCGTCCTCCAAACAAAGATCCAAAAGTGATTCCATCCACCCGCCAAACCCCCTGTTTATGAATGAAAAGCGGTTTACACACGACTCACAACTGCTGACGTTCGAACATATCCGGAACAAGTGCTTCACTGACGAATTTTGTTCGAACCACAACGCTGTAAATGCTTCACCCACGTACTACAAATACAAATAATCGCCAACAGAACCTAAACACCTAACCTAACCTATCCTATACCTATATATACACAATATGCTAATATATCATAATATTAATTAATACTTGAGAAAATTCCCGTTTTGAGTGAACAGCATGTTAAAATTTATGAATGCGTCTGTGGGGTCGACCGCTGGATGTAATGGACTTGAGTCGAGGACGGGTTGTCAGGTGAGTAAACTAGTTCCTGAGCCATCGAGCGCCAGGTGACCAGGTGCAGTAATAATCAAATGGCGAGATCGTCAAATCACTTTAATGAAGAGGTTATTAAGGAGACCTCACATGCACACACACACACACACACACACACACACACACACACACACACACACACACACACACACACACACACACACACACACACACACACACACACACACACACACGAGAGAAGGGCCTTCAGGATAAAACACCAATATGGGATTGAGGGCGACAAACTGTAAATGTTTGCAGTGTCAGAAGGTGTTTGATAAAGTATCCTACACCACACACAACCACAAGTTGGTGGATCAAGCAGGAGTGACAGGGAGGGGGTGGGAATATGTGCTCCAATGAATTAAATGAGACCATATCGCTATTCACATTCATTGCGTATGCGGACGCATGCAGAATCATACAGGCACACACACAGGCGCATACAAGCGAGTATCCAGGTGCTTACAGGTGCATAGAGGTGTGTATTGGTGCTTAAATATTCCATACATCATCAAACTCCAAACAGCTGGAAGAAGTTCTGAAATTTACCACCATGCATCAGAGAGCTGTGAGTGAACACAATAGGATCTAAACCTCTCCGAACTGTAAGATCTGAAACATCTACTCCACTGGAAGATCTGGAACATCTACTTCACTGGAAGATCTGAAACATCTACTCCACTGGAAGATCTGGAACATCTACTCCACTGGAAGATCTGAAACATCTACTCCACTGGAAGATCTGGAACATCTACTCCACTGGAAGATCTGGAACATCTACTTCACTGGAAAATCTGAAACATCTACTCCACTGGAAGATCTGGAACATCTACTCCACTGGAAGATCTGAAACATCTACTCCACTGGAAGATCTGAAACATCTACTCCACTGGAAGATCTGGAACATCTACTCCACTGGAAGATCTGAAACATCTACTCCACTGGAAGATCTGAAACATCTACTCCACTGGAAGATCTGGAACATCTACTCCACTGGAAGATCTGAAACATCTACTCCACTGGAAGATCTGGAACATCTACTCCACTGGAAGATCTGGAACATCTACTCCACTGGAAGATCTGAAACATCTACTCCACTGCTTCACCCACGTACTACAAATACAAATAATCGCCAACAGACCCTAAACACCTAACCTAACCTAACCTAACCTAACCTAACCTAACCTAACCTAACCTATGCCTATATATGCACAATATGCAAATACATTATAATATTAATTTATATTTGAGAACATTCCCGTTTTGAATGAACAGCATGTAAAAACTGATGAATGCGTCTGTGGGGTCGACCGCTGGATGGAATGGACTTGAGTCGAGGACGGGTTGAGGGCAAGAGAGTGTTTTACCACTGCGCCACGGGGGGACTGCTTAAGAGTTCTTGTTTAGGGTCTAAAACTGTTTTCGTTTTATGTTCCCCAGCTTCGATTACCCTGCTGGTGCTGTGTTTGTGCAGATGTATGTATTGTAGTGTATGTCTGTGTATGTGTGTGCGTTTGGTGCGTGTATTTGAGTGTATGTGAATAAATATATATTTGCACGTGATGCGTGTATGAAATGTACGCACCTTACGGAGCTGGTCGGCCGAGCGGACAGCACGCTGGACTTGTAATCCTATGGTCCTGGGTTCGATCCCAGGCGCCGGCGAGAAACAATGGGCAGAGTTTCTTTCACCCTATGCCCCTGTTACCAAGCAGTAAAATAGGTATCTGGGTGTTAGTCAGCTATCACGGGCTGCTTCCTGGGGGTGGAGGCCTGGTCGAGGACCGGGCCGCGGGGACACTAAAAAGCCCCGAAATCATCTCAAGATAACCTAGTAGTGCTTGCAAAGGGGTTGTGCTTTGGCTCCTTGGTCCCGCCTCTCTGTGCATGCATGTGTGCGAGTTGAACTTGCGTATGTGTCGTAGGCGGCCGCATGCGAACGCCGGCCCATAAAACACGGCTCCACCAAACTAAGTTTTGGCACAAAGTTCTCCCCTCGGCACAAGCAAATGGTTTTTACAATTACGGCTCCGCGGCGAATATGGATTAATTTACAACCACGACCATCAAATATTTATTGGAATCGTGCATTGAGACTACACCTCGTCACTCGCACGCGCGCGATGTAAACATACATAATCAGCCAATGAGAATGCAGTACTGCATGCATGCTCTGTCTGTGATTGGCCACGATCACAAGCACAAAACTCCTCGTTGGCTTAGCAGAATGAGCAATGTTTATGTTCCTCACAGACTTAAAAATTGGAGTGTGGGTTTACCTGGGCGTGCTTGGTGGCCACTGTGGGTGCTGCAGGGGCTGAGTGCGTGCGGTGGCCAGGGTGTGGCCCCCAGTGTGGGTGCTGGCCAGGGGTGGTGGCCCCCAGTGTGGGTTTTGGCCAAATACACTTTACCACCAGACCAAAAAAAAAAAAAAATTGACATGACTTCCTAAAATGCATTTTACCTAAATTACAAGAACTCATCCTATTAAATCTCTGCGTTATGTTACGAATATGACTCTCATAATATTTTATATTGTTTTGTTGCACGTAATGTGCAGTTTCTCTGAACACCCCCCCCAACCAAACCCCCCACACATACGTGAGACCAATACTAGAATATGCAGCACCGGCCATTATTGCGCTCCTCGTGAAACACAAAAGTATAAAGTGATAAGTTTGCAACAAGACAAATGTCTGAAACACAAGGACAGCTTTGAAAATAATTATGGCTATAAACAAGGAAGGTAAGGACAACCTTCTTAAATTGAGATCAAGTAGATAAAAAAAAATCACGCAAGTGAACGCTGAGAACGCAAATTAGTAGAACAAATGCAAGGAAATACTCGTAATCTGAACAAGTGGACAACAGGTGGAATGTACTGAAAGAAGAAGTGGTAGAAGCCACCTCCATCAACAATTTTAAGTACAGACTCAATATAGAATCTGAATATCAGAAATAAAGTAAGATGGCAAGAGATACAACAAGTCAAGTAGCTGGAGCACACACACACACACACACACACACACACACACACACACACACACACACACACACACACACACACACACACACACACACACACACACACACACACACACAGACACACACACACACACACACACATACACACACACACACACACACACACACACACACACACACACAAGGGGGGCCTCGTAGCCTGGTGGATAGCGCGCAGGACTCGTAATTCTGTGGCGCGGGTTCGATTCCCGCACGAGGCAGAAACAAATGGGCAAAGTTTCTTTCACCCTAAGTGCCCCTTTTACCTAGCAGTAAATAGGTACCTGGGAGTTAGTCAGCTGTCACGGGCTGCTTCCTGGGGTGTGTGTGTGTGGTGTGGAAAAAAAAAAGTAGTTAGTAAACAGTTGATTGACAGTTAAGAGGCGGGCCGAAAGAGCAAAACTCAACCCCCGCAAAAACACAACTAGTAAACACAACTAGTAAACACACACACACACACACACACACACACACACACACACACACACACACACACACACACACACACACACACACACACTAACCACAAGAGTCAGGTCAGGGTTAGATTGTGATGCAAGAGGATTTGGACATATTCCAGAAGTGGTCTGTAACATGGCTGCTAGAATTTAACCCAACCAAATGCAAACTTATGAGGATTGGAACAGGGAGTGTGAAGACCAGTGCAGCAGTACAGGTTGAGGGGAAGACAAATTCTTCGATCAGAAAAGGAGGAAAACCTGAGAGTGGACACAACCCCCAAATCTGATGCCAGAAGCCTACATTAACAGCATAACAACAGCAGCATGTAGCATACTGGATGTAACACCTGTAATTGTAACCGCTAAAAAAAAGACGCCACTAAATTGTACCACTAAAATTATTCTAATTCGATCTATCCCTACATTTGATGGTGAGAAGTAGAGCAGAAGGAAGGGAGGAAGGAATAAGAGGAGAAGAGAGGGGAGGTGGAATGGTTTAGGAAACGTGGACGGGAAGGCGGAGCTCGTCTGTTGGGTAACAGAAAACGAGAGGCGCACGGGAAGAGGATAGGTAGGAGGATAATGAGGAGGAGTAGGAAAGAGTAGGAGGAGGGAAGGGAGGTGGAAGGGAATAGGGAGAGTAGGCTGATAGATGACTAATACATCTATACTTAGTAACCGCAACCAAAGGTACACTTTCAAGGAAATGCTACACAGGATTAACTACGCTGCCACCATCTGCCTTGACCATTAACTATATCAAGCAACGAGGCAAGAAACATTGCTTGACTTGGAGACTCCTCTTTCTTTAACTGTCATTAATTATGGGACGGTTGTTAGCAAACTATATCCAGAGGCTAAGAGGATCCAACACTTGACACAGACGGAAAGTTTAACATGAGTTTATTGAGAACAAATTATCTTATTCACTACTATAAATCCTACTCTAACACTGGCCAATAGTTAAGAACATGGAACAAAACCCTAAGAGATCACACTTTACCTTAAGACCTCTGTCTCTCCCTCCGGTGGATTCACTCTGTCTCTCCCTGGCTGTGAGATGTTCTTCACAGACCCACTCTGGACCCTGGTGTCCCGCACTCTCTCTCTCTCCTATCATACAGGGGTATATATACACACACAAAAGGGGGTGGGGGAGATTTGCTGTTGCTACCTACACCGAAGACGCAAGAGGACGGGCCACACGTGCACAAACACTAAAGAAATTTTTCCCATTAAGTTTGTTTGACAGACACCATACACTATTCAAGAGAGGAATTATTAATTACGTGTGTAACTGACCTCTGACATTGCTAAAAGGGGGAGATCCATGGATGTTTACACATAAGAATCTGGGGTCTAATTCCATTGCAATGTTTGACAAGAGTATCATGAAATATTACATACTTGAAACTAGCTGACTAAGACTAACCCAGGAATTTTTAATCAACATACAAGATAATCCAGAGGTCATCTGGGCTGACCTCTTGGAGAAGGCTTCCCTGAGTGTGAACTCTAGGTGGGGGGGTCATGGGCGTTACATGGACAACGTAATCATATCTTTCAAAAACGTGAACCAAGGGGCTTTCCGGACCCTATATGCATCCTATATACAACGAAGGTCAGACCCAATCATCAGTATTCATCCCCAGCATGGAACCCTTAACTAAGGAGGACAAGGAAAATCTACAAAAGGTCCAAAGATAATGCAACGAAGCTCGCTCCTAAACTGAAGGGATTCAGCTATGAGGAAAGACTGCGAGAAGTGGACCTTGCCACACCGGAGGAAAGGAGAGATAGGGGCGGAGGGACATGATAACAACATATAGGATTTTAAGGAAAACTGACAAAGCAGACAAAGTAGCATTGTTCTAGTAATTAGAAATAGCAGAACGAGGGTTCAGGAATGAACAATAGAGACGCAGATGAGTCACAGAGACATCAAAAACAACTTTTTCAGTGTTAGAGCCGGCAATATGTGGAACGGATCAGATTTAGAAGTCGCTGAAGTTAAACAAATCCACAAGGGCCGTGACGAGGATTCGAACCTGCGTCCGGGAGCATCCCAGACACTGCCTTAATCGACTGAGCTACGACAGGGTTAAAAGGGTTAAATTTGTTCATTTGATGCATCACGTTATTGTGATCTCTGTGTGTTCGCTGAAGTTTATTCGATTCTAAATTTGATATGTAAATATGATAAAAGCCTGATTAATAAGTCACTGTATTGCTGAAGGCGGGGCTAGGAGCCTAGTTCGACCCTGCAAGCACACCTAGATGAGTACATCTAGGTGAGTACCTCTAGGTGAGAACACAGACGTCCTCCCAGCCGAGTGGATAGAGCACTTCAATCGTAGTCCTATGGGCCCGGGTTCGATTCCAGGTCGATGCAGAAATAAATGGACAGAGTTCCTTTCACCTGATGTACCTGTTCACCTAGCTAGATACCTGTGAGCTAGATAGCTGCTACGGAGTGCATCTTGAGGATGCGTGTGTTAAAGAGGCGGGGTCCAAGCGCTAACAGCTCTATCCTGCAGGCACAAATAGTAAATACACGTGTGTGCGTACACACACACACACACACACACACACACACACACACACACACACACACACACACACACACACACACACACACACACACACACACACACACACACACACACACACACACACACACACACACACACACATAGAGCCCAGTAGGCTCAGGAATCTGTACACCAGTTGATTGACAGTTGAGAGGCGGGACCAAAGAGCCAAAGCTCAACCCTCCGCAAGCACAAATAGGTGAGTACACACACACACACACACACACACACACACACACACACACACACACACACACACACACACACACACACACACACACACACACACACAAACACCAGTTTCTGGAAAATGAAGCACCAGAATGCAGTTAACATTTAGTTCAAAACAAAACTAATCTTGACAATTCCAGAGGTATGCCGCCTGATTAGTGTCCAATCTTAGTTATTTACGAGTGAAGATTACCTTTTGATTACCTTATGATGATTCGGAGGATCAACGTCCGCACGGCCCGGTCTCTGACCAGGCCACCTCTCCCCCACTAGAAGATAGAAAAGTCAGGGGAGACATGATTACTACATACACGGTTCTCAGGGTTCACACCTGGAAACTAAGCACCCAAATTAACCTGAGGAAAATTAACATTTATGTATTCAGGTAACAGACATGGATAATGAAGCTGGTCGATGTTGTACAAATGAATTTCTCTCATTAATCTTGAAACAACAACTTTAAACGTTCACTTGTTCTTGAGTTCTCGGCTGAAATGAACGCACAAGCCCTGGAAACACAACCCGAAACTGTCTCTATTTTCCTCTTGTTACAACTTGTAATAAAGTTGTTACATCTTGGCTTAACGTGTTTATGACGTATTAGAACGTTGTTACAACTTGCTATACTGGTTGTTATAACTGGTTAGGAGGTGTTAAAACACGTTCGAACGTTGTACCAACGTCGTAGTTTAGTGTGTGTGTGTTTGGTGGGATATTTCCTCAGAGTGCGTGACTGCTACCCACCAAGTTTGTTGTATATACAGTCGACATCTTTATTCGTATCCAAACACTCTCTCTAACACTAAATTTTAGAATTAGAAAGTTTTAACAGTTAATCCTCTATTTCCACACACAGTGTGCCGTGATGTATTCCCTAATATTAGTCTGCTTATAAAAAGACACATATATATTTTAGCTGACTCGGCAGTCGGAACATTTACAACTACTGCAATTGGTCCCCTCATACACACACACACACAAAAACTTTTTTTTTTGTACTAAAATAACTGCAATTGTCGAAAATTACTTTAAGTTGTTCAGAGGAGCCAAATTACCAAGCCCTCGTTGTTCCGGAGTAATATGGTTGAGAACGCCATCTGTCGTGATTGGAGGTAAACTATTTGCTGCTGATTTGGTTCTTTGGCCAGGTGTACAAGTGTTCTAATTAGTTAAAATGTCTACACTCACGTTACTCAGCTGTTTGGCCTGGTCAGTGTAGCAACTACCTCACTTCTTGCAGTTGGCATTCGATCCCCGATGGTTCAACAGGCCCGAGAATCGTCCCTTTAGCTTCCTTCCCACTATAAGAGCTCCTATCCTGTTCTCTTATCCCTTCCATGCGCTATCAATTCAGGCATGTCAAACAGGGAAGCTGGTCGGCCGAGCGGACAGCACGCTGGACTTGTGATCCTGTGATCCTGGGTTCGATCCCAAGCGCCGGCGAGAAACAATGGGCAGAGTTTCTTTCACCCTATGCCCCTGTTACCTAGCAGTAAAATAGGTACCTGGGTGTTAGTCAGCTGTCACCGGCTGCTTCCTGGGGGTGGAGGCCTGGTCGAGGACCGGGCCGCGGGGACACTAAAAAGCCCCGAAATCATCTCAAGATAACCTCAAGAAACTGAGGGTTCCCCTGAAGGCCATTTGGGCCACATTTGTGTTGTCATGAGGGCCACATTTGTGTTGCCATGAGGGCCACATTTGTGTTGCCATGAGGGCCACATTTGTGTTGCCATGAGGGCCACATTTGTGTTGCCATGAGGGCCACATTTGTGTTGCCATGAGGGCCACATTTGTGTTGCCATGAGGGCCACATTTGTGTTGCCATGAGGGCCACACACACCACAACTGAGGGTCCCCTCCCCCCCCCCCCCAGGGCCATATGGGCCACATTTGTGTTGAGGGCCACACACACCACAACTGAGGGTCCCCCCCCAGGGCCATATGGGCCACATTTGTGTTGAGGGCCACACACACCACAACTAATTGAAGTCATTTAATAAAAATGATTGCAGAATATTTTTATTACTTAAACTTAGACACATACAATGTGCATACAAATGGTTTAGCGGCTCGCCGCATTCATGAATGCAAAGTAATGAAGTAGTTTAACAAAAGGAAAAAAAAAATATTGTTAACGGCGACATAGACTTCTATGCAACAGCAACAAATACATTGTTCACAAATTACAACAGTTCAAAATGAACATTTATTTACGACTATTCAATCATTTTTAGTGTTTTGTCCTGAAGCTTGACACCTTTTTAATGATAATTTGTGCTATGTCTGGCTGAAATAGGTGTGGTGTGTTTGCAAAGGTGTGTTTGCAAAGGGTGTGTTTGCAAAGGGTGTGTTTGCAAAGGTGTGTTTGCAAAGGGTGTGCTTGCAAACAGTGTGCTTGCAAAGTGTGTGCTTGCAAAGTGAGCTTGCAAAGGTGTGCTTGCAAAGGTGTGCTTGCAAAGGGTGTGTTTGCAAAGGTGTGCTTGCAAAGGTGTGCTTGCAAAGGTGTGCTTGCAAAGAGTGTGTTTGCAAAGGTGTGCTTGCAAAGGTGTGCTTGCAAAGAGTGTGTTTGCAAAGGTGTGCTTGCAAAGGGCCGCATGTTTGAGCTGTCTATTAACGTGTAAGGTATACGAGGATAGGATGGGAGCTGATATAAGAAGAGGAAGAAGTGAAGGAACGACTTGGTCCCTCTGCACCATCGAGGATCGAACACCGTTCTGCAAGGAGCGAGGACGTCGCTCTACCGACCAGGCTAAGAAGGTGGGTGTCCAGGTAGGAGCTCTATAAAACTCCTTTGCTGAGAGCCATGAGATAATGCAAGCTCTGTACCTTAGAGTTACAAGGACAGGGATCGTTGTATCTCAAGTATTGTCTCCCTTGTACCATGGTGTACCACACCAGGAGTACCATAGTGTACCACACCAGGAGTACCATGGAGTACCACCCACGTGTACCATCCAAACACACTATCATACGTTGGCATTTGGGATTTTTGCTCTGATGAAGGCGAATTAGCCGAAAACGTTTTAAGCATTCTCTATTTTTCAAATGTGTTTTTTTCCGCATATATATATATATATACATATATATATATACATATATATATATATATATATATATATATATATATATATATATATATATATATATATATATATATATATATATATATATATATATATATGTCGTACCTAGTAGCCAGAATGCACTTCTCAGCCTACTATGCAAGGCCCGATTTGCCTAATAAGCCAAGTTTTACTGAATTAATATATTTTCTCTAATTTTTTTCTGATGAAATGATAAAGCTACCCATTTCATTATGTATGAGGTCAATTTTTTTTTATTGGAGTTAAAATTAACGTAGATATATGACCAAACCTAACCAACCCTACCTAACCTAACCTAACCTATCTTTATAGGTTAGGTTAGGCAAGGTAGCCGAAAAAGTTAGGTTAAGTTAGGTTAGGTAGGTTAGGTAGTCGAAAAACAATTAATTCATGAAAACTTGGCTTATTAGGCAAATCGGGCCTTGCATAGTAGGCTGAGAAGGGCGTTCTGGCTACTAGGTACGACATATATATATATATATATATATATATATATATATATATATATATATATATATATATATATATATATATATATATATATATATATATATATATATATATATATATATAAAGATGTAGAATAAGAAGGAGAATAAGCAGAAAAAAGTCATAAAGGGAATTTATAATGTGTAAAGCAATTCTTCATACACGCATGAGAGACGTTTAAACTAAAGTTGTTAGTAAACCCGTGTGAATTAACCATGTCAGGTACACTTCTCATTAGCCCATAAATACATCGTCAAAAACTGTAATTACTGAAGTTATTGAGGCACTCTCTCTCTACCTCCCGGAACACTTTACCTGGCACTGTCTGGGTGCCATGATCAGTCTGGCACTGTCTAGGAGTCATGATCAGTCTGGCACTGTCTAGGAGTCATGATCAGTCTGGCACTGTCTAGGAGTCATGATCAGTCTGGCACTGTCTAGGAGTCATGATCAGTCTGGCACTGTCTAGGAGTCATGATCAGTCTGGCACTGTCTAGGAGTCATGATCAGTCTGGCACTGTCTAGGAGTCATGATCAATCTGGCACTGTCTGGGGGCCATGATCAGTCTGGCACTGTCTAGGAGTCATGATCAGTCTGGCACTGTTCGACCTAGAAGATGAACGAGTGTCCATGTCTCTCGTGTAATTGTGTAACTAGCTCATCAAGATTGTAACTTGCTTAGCTAAATGAACTGTGGGGTTCAGTCCCTGAGCCCATAATGTGCCTCTGTAACCCCTTCCACTACCGCCCACAAGATGGGTATGGGGTGCATAATAAATGAACTAAACTCAACTCGTGTTGGCTTCAATAAAGGTCATGTATTCCCAATATGTCTAACAAATACTTCCGCTCTGTTTATCTCTCGGTGGTAATCACCATTTGTTTTAAAACTCTTCACTATACTGCATAATATTCCAGTGGTCTGTTGGGCATTTTTTCACAGTGCTAACCTTTCCCCTCCCTTTCCTGGAGCCTGAATTCCCATCTCCCATGCACTTGGGTATTTATATCTCTTCTTATAATGCATATTCTCAACATAATCAATGGTGAGCATTGAGGCTAGGGAGAGAAACAGGCTCATTCAGCAGGCACTCACTAGGACCCTCAGGTCAGGGGATGCTGAAAGAGAAGAATTCTAGAAATCATCAACAGGTAAAACCATTTATCGGACCATTCTGTAGCCTGGCTAGGTCTTCCGTGAGTGATTTTCAGTCCTCATCTGTTCCGACTCATCTACTCCACTTTCCCTTGTCTACAACCCTTGTTTACAAGTGCCTTTGTTTATAAATACCTTTGTTTACAAATGCCTTTGTTTACAAGTGCCTTTGTTTACAAGTGCCTTTGTTTACAAGTGCCTTTGTTTACAAATACCTTTGTTTACAAATGCCTTCGTTTACAAATACCTTTGTTTACAAATGCCTTTGTTTATAAATACCTTTGTTTACAAATGCCTTTGTTCACAAATGCCTTTGTTTACAAATGCCTTTGTTTATAAATGCCTTTGTTTACAAGCATCTGTGTTTACAAATGTCTTTGTTTATAAATAAAATCAATACTGAGTAGAGTGGACAGACAATGAATGGAGGGAGACGCAGACAGGCTGCCTGGTCCGATATATGGTTACTAGATTTAAATATCACAAAGTGTAATGTGACCAAAAGGGAGACAAGGAATAGGAAGCCAGAATGAGGCTCGCGTGATTAGCCAACCGGTAAGCTGTCGGACAGTCTTCAGGGAGCTTGATAAGGAAGCCTTCAGATTCTCATATACTACCTACGTGAGACCAGTCTTGGAATATGCAACCCTGACAATGAGTCTCATGCGAAGAAGTTCATCAGTAAACTCGAAAACTTGGGAGTGTGCACGATAACAAGTTTTCTAAACTTAGAGAGGTGGGATCCAAGAGTTAAAGCTCCACACACACACACACACACACACACACACACACACACACACACACACACACACACACACACACACACACACACACACACACACACACACACACACAGTGAGGGGCCTCGTAGCCTGGTGGATAGCGCGCAGGACTCGTAATTCTGTGGCGCGGGTTCGATTCCCGCACGAGGCAGAAACAAATGGGCAAAGTTTCTTTCACCCTAAGTGCCCCTGTTACCTAGCAGTAAATAGGTACCTGGGAGTTAGTCAGCTGTTACGGGCTGCTTCCTGGGGTGTGTGTGGTGTGGAAAAAAAAAAAAAAAAGTAGTAAACAGTTGATTGACAGTTGAGAGGCGGGCCGAAAGAGCAAAGCTCAACCCCCGCAAACACAACTAGTAAACACACACACACACACACACACACACACACACACACACACACACACACACACACACACACACACACACACACACACACACACACACACACACACACACACACTCACTCTCACACACTCTCACACACTCTCACACATACACACACACACACACACACACACATAGCCACCCCATGCACCTTACGCCCCCCTACTCTACACCCCCCCCCCCATCCCTCCATCACAAACAGAGGCACTCACCACCACCCTCTATCTCAGAGGGCAACCCACAAGTGGCACCTTGCGCAACACAAGGGCCAACCACCCCTCCCCCTCTCCCCTCACCAACCATCACAAGTACCTATAATGGAGAACCCGGCCCTAGCTCACTCCCCCCCCCCCACACACCCATCCTTAAACCACTACTGCAACACTAGCCTCGTCCCATCTCAACAACAGGGATCCCTTTCCTCCCACGATGGATAGTCTTAGTCAGCTCGCTCCGACACCTGACCACCAGCCGCTCCACATCAGTATATAATAGTCTAAATCATATCCACAAATTCCCTTTAACAACCTTATCCTTTGTTGACCAATCCACATACTCAGAAAATGAAGGGACGACGACGTTTCGGTCCGTCCTGGACCATCGACTTGGGAATGGTTCAGGACGGGCCGAAACGTCGTCGTCCCTTCACCTTCTAGTGTGTGGTCTGGTTAAGGATTGATTGTCAAAAGAAGTGTCTCATGTAGGTTGCATGTAATATTCTTAAGTTTGATTTGTCAGGATTCTGGAGTTGTTGTTGTTGTTAATGATTCGCTACCCGAAACAAAAAGTTCCAAGTAGCACGGGCTATGGTGAGCCCGTGGATTCTGGAGGCAATCTGGACGTTGGTCAGTTTGGTACACGCTGCCGCCATTAGCGTGTACCAAATGCACTAGGGAATGCATTTGGTACATTCCAAACATGAAATTAACAGCATTGTTAAGACTGGAATGTGCCTATGGGTTTGGGGTGGTTGGGTTTAGCTCTGGGGCCAGATTCACGAAGCACTTACGCAAGTACTTACGAACGTGTACGTCTTTCCTCAATCTTTGACGGCTTTGGTTACGTTTATTAAACAGTTTACAAGCATGAAAACTTCCCAAACAACTGTTGTTATTGTTATAAACAGCCTCCTGGTGTTTCGGAGCTTCTTAACTGTTTAATAATTGTAAACAAAGCCGCAAAAGATTGAGAAAAGATGTACAGGTTCGTAAGTACTTGCGTAACTACTTCGTGAATCTGGGGTCCTGGTCTCAATTGATGCACTCGAGGTTTCTGGTCTTGCTTAATTGACGCACCTCGTAAGTTTGTGGTCTCAATTAATGCATTTCGTAAGTTTCTACCCCTCACTTAACTGGCGCACCTCGTAAGTTTCCATGTTCCGTTGACATGTTTATGATCACGTGGACTTCTGGCGTTGGGATTGACGCAATGTCTATTCTTACGGGCTCACCATAGCCCGTGCTGCTTGGAACTTTTTGTTTCAAGTAGCTGAATCTTAAACAACAACGTCTATTCAGTCCGTTCTCCTAAGGTCAAGAAAAGGTCAACGTTAAGAAAACGGTCAGTTTAAAGTGTCCTCTCCTAACCTACCAGAGGACCCAAAACAGAAAACGGGACAGTACGTCACTTTCGCCAGCCGCTTCCATTTTCCAGTACGACAATTTTTGGCCTTATGTAACGCCTACGAGCGAAAGGCGACGTTCTTTGTCGGATACGGGAATTTAGAGACAGCTCTATAATATACGCGAAATGTGTAAATATTTCAATCAAACTGATCTACTGCCAGAAATAATAGCCAAATATCTCCAGTTTGCTAACTGTAGGTTATCTTGAGATGATTTCGGGGCTTTAGTGTCCCCGCGGCCCGGTCCTCGACCAGGCCTCCACCCCCAGGAAGCAGCCCGTGACAGCTGACCAACTCCCAGGTACCTATTTTCTGCTAGGTAACAGGGGCATTCAGGGTGAAAGAAACTTTGCCCATTTGTTTCTGCCTCGTGCGGGAATCGAACCCGCGCCACAGAATTACGAGTCCTGCGCGCTATCCACCAGGCTACGAGGCCACTCCCGAGGTATTAAATGTGTTTGACTGTAATCTTACCAAATTATGAAATGAACTCACAGCAAATGTAAGTAAGTTCTTACCTTAAAGACTGTACTTGTGGTCTCTCTAGAACCGTTGTTGATATAACATTCACTAAAAACTAACTAGCTTATCAAGACTGTAACTTGCTTACCTAATTGAATGTTGGGGTTATGTTTGTGAGCCATTATGTGCCTCTGTAACCTGTTCCACTAGCCCACGGGATGATTATGGGGTCCAGTACCGCCCACGGGATGGGTATGGGGTCCAGTACCGCCCACGGGATGGGTATGGGGTCCAGTACCGCCCACGGGATGGGTATGGGGTCCAGTACCGTCCACGGGATGGGTATGGGGTCCACCACCACCCACGGGATGGGTATTGGGTCCAGTACCGCCCACGGGATGGGTATAGGGGCCCAGTACCGCCCACGGGATGGGTATGGGGTCCAGTACCGCCCACGGGATGGGTTTGGGGTCCAGTACCGTCCACGGGATGGGTATGGGGTCCACTACCATCCACGGGATGGGTATGGGGATCCACTACCACCCACTGGATGGGTATGGGGGTACACTACCGGTCAAGGGCTAAACAAAGAATGCATAAGACATGAACTAAACTTGATTCCGTTCTTGGCTATAACTGTGCAAAGATGCAACCCATCATTGTCAACTGTCTCCAGTAATCTCACAAGAAGCTTCGAGCAGAAATGGCCGTAGCGGTTGTACCTCTTAAGGACCTGCACTTACCGCCTCTTCCCAATAAGGACCATCCACTCTCACCATGACTGTCTGTCTCCCATCTTTGTCCTCTCCTTGTTAACCTAGATGGTTCCCGATGCTTTAATTACAGCCTTGACTGCAGTAAACTGTCAAAGTCTTTGCGGCAAGAGGAAGATGCGGCGAGGCACTCCACTTTCCTGTTAGCTTCTTTCCTCTTAGATTACCGTGTGGGTTTGCCAGGCTGTGTTTTCCTTCTCTGAAGCTGCCCAGAATATATGCTAGTGTCTTTTCTTGCAGGGTGACACAACTCTAATAGCTGAATCCTCTCCAGTGAGGCTGCAAATCAGGGGGAGGGGGCTTGCATAGGCATGAGCTGAGGCTCTTAGCCACATTCGAGGAGAGGGAGACTTGTTTGTTGAACCTGTGAATCAACTGCACAAAGTTATTGCTTAGTTTCTTCTTCTGTGTTAACGTGTCGATGTACAGGACAATCCCAACTTGTACCTTGCCTCTGTGGGGGGTAGCGAACTTAAGTCTTAAGTCTAGACTCATGGATTTGTGCTCTCTTAAATGTTAAGACTTAAGTTCTCTACCCCACAGAGGCTCAAGGTGGCTATACTCTCCCTTAAGGCTCAGTACACACTGACTCTCAAGACAACACTTCCTCCATTATATTCCCTCCTCTTCCTCTTCCCTCCCTCCTCTTCCTCTTTCCTCCCTCCTCTTCCTCTTCCCTCCCTCCTCTTCCTCTTCCCTCCCTCCTCTTCCTCTTCCCTCCCTCCTCTTCCTCTTTCCTCCCTCCTCTTCCTCTTCCCTCCCTCCTCTTCCTCTGTAACCTGCTGCCAGCCGCTGCCTCTTGAGCCAACTAATGTAGACGGCCAATATTATCTCCCTCTCACAACAGCTACTGACTCCTTATGGGAAATACACAACCCACTTCTTGGAGATATTCCTCAAGTGTTCCACATTCCTACGTGGGGCCCCTGACCTGTCAGGTGTCTACGTGGGCCCCTGACCTGCCAGGTGTGCCTACGTGGGGCCCCTGACCTGCCAGGTGTACCTACGTGTGGCCCCTGACCTGCCAGATGTACCTACGTGTGGCCCCTGACCTGCCAGGTGTACCTACGTGGGGCCCCTGACCTGCCAGGTGTACCTACGTGGGGCCCCTGACCTGCCAGATGTACCTACGTGTGGCCCCTGACCTGCCAGGTGTACCTACGTGGGGCCCCTGACCTGCCAGGTGTACCTACGTGGGGCCCCTGACCTGCCAGGTGTACCTACGTGGGCCCCTGACCTGCCAGGTGTATCTACGTGGGCCCCTGACCTGCCAGGTGTACGTAGGTGGGCCCCCTGACCTGCCAGGTGTACCTACGTGGGCCCCTGACCTGCCAGGTGTACCTACGTGGGCCCCTGACCTGCCAGGTGTATCTACGTGGGCCCCTGACCTGCCAGGTGTGTCTACGTGGGCCCCTAACTTGCCAGGTGTACCTACGTGGGTCCCTGACCTGTAGAAGGGGGGTGTTCAGACCCCATGACCCCTCCACTGCTGTCGTGAGGTGTTACACTGTGTGGGGCGGCCAGGTGAGCCACAAGGTGTGTACATAACAGGTACTGTACAAGGTGTGGGGTTAAAGGTTCAAGGACGTGAGCCTGCGGGACGGGTGTTGACCGTGCACTGTATATCAACATTGATTCATGAAGATTGAGCCACCTAAGAGGTGGCACGGGCACGAATAGCCCGTAATGCAAGGATAAATTCACGTTTCGAAGCCGGTACAGTTTTTGAGATTGAGATGAGGAGGGAGGAATTTGGGGGGGGACAGGCACCCCCCCATCCCAACCATCTTCACCATGAGGGAAGAAGAGAGTGGTGGGGAATGGAGAAGGATAGGCACCCCCATGTATGACCTCTCCCCCCCTCCTCCTCACTATGCTAGATACATATTTATCACTTTTGAAATTAATCTCCCGACTCCACTGACATCTTTGAGGCTGAAGAGGACGCTGTATACCCAGGTCCTTTAGCAAGGGCGACTCTCACCGTCCAGGAAGGACAATAACATGCAAACATGAGTTACATTTTTGATGAAGAGCGCCCCAGACAGGACTACTCTAACACAGAGGTCTCGCTCCGTCGCTATGCGCCATCTTAAACACTGACATGAGCTGGATAACAAGAAAAAATGTGTGTATTGTTAAACAGATGAACGACGCGCTTCTCTACCACTATTTGTGTCTGCAGAATCGAGTTGTTAGCTCTTGGACCCCGCCTTCCTAAACAATCTTTCCTCTATTATATCTACTACATATATTTCTAACACACACATATATAGATGAAACTAGATGATTCATTCTCGGTATGTCTCTAGCTTTGTCTTGTGTTTAACTAGGTATGGAGTCCAGGCTGGAGTTGCATATTGCAGGATTGGTCTGACATACGTGGATTAAAAGGTCCTGAACGATTCCTTACACAAGTTTCCAAAAGGCAGTTCTTATGTTGGCCAGTCTAGTATATGCCGCTGATGATATCCTTTGGATGTGGGCCTCTGGGAACAGGTTCGGTGTGATATCAACCCCCCAGATCTTTCTGTGTGTGTGTGTGTGTGTGTGTGTGTGTGTGTGTACTCACCTAATTGTACTCACCTAATTGTGCTTGCGGGGGTTGAGCTCTGGCTCTTTGGTCCCGCCTCTCAACCGTCAATCAACTGGTGTACAGATTCCTGAGCCTATTGGGCTCTATCATATCTACATTTGAAACTGTGAATGGAGTCAGCCTCCACCACATCACTTCCTAATGCATTCCATCCGTTAACTACTCTGACACTGAAAAAGTTCTTTCTAACGTCTCTGTGGCTCATTTGGGTACTCAGCTTCCACCTGTGTCCCCTTGTTCGCGTCCCACCAGTGTTGAAAAGTTCGTCCTTGTTTACCCGGTCGATTCCCCTGAGGATTTTGTAGGTTGTGATCATGTCCCCCCTTACTCTTCTGTCTTCCAGTGTCGTGAGGTGCATTTCCCGCAGCCTTTCCTCATAACTCATGCCTCATGCTGTGTGTGTGTGTGTGTGTGTGTGTGTGTGTGTGTGTGTGTGTGTGTGTGTGTGTGTGTGTGTGTGTGTGTGTGTGTGTGTGTGTGTGTGTGTGTGTGTGTGTGTGTGTGTGTGTGTTTGGGTATTTGCGAAAGCGAGTATTTGCACGCGGGTGCGTGAGTGCGAGTATATACGCTCTCACACATGAGTGCGTGTATATATATGTTTTCAAGCGTCCTCCCCACAGTTCTGTGTCAGACTGGTTGCATTCCCGTCGTGGAGGTGTCCGGAAACACATGACCACCAAGACCAAACTCCTCGACACCAGCGGACGTGAACGGACAAAGGAGGCCAAATTCCCCTTCAGACGACACTATCTCGACCAAGTCGCTCCCACCGGGTCAGTCTGGCCCCTGGTACCTGGTTGATGGGGTTCTGGGAGTTCTTCTACTCCCCAAGCCCGGCCCGAGGCCAGGCTCGACTTGTGAGAGTTTGGTCCACCAGGCTGTTGCTTGGAGCGGCCCGCAGGCCCACATACCCACCACAGCCCCTGTATCACAAGAAACAAACCTGCCTCCTTTCGTGTACAGGTGTGTGTAACTTCCCTACATTCTGCATGGTACACACACCTGCTTCACTACCATAAGGTTGATTATTAACATGAGGTTTAAAATGAGTTTAAATTGTACAAGGAAGAGGTCTAATATAATATTTATATTATACTATATATGATCTAATATAATAAGAGAATATTTACAAAAATTAACAAAACGTTTTCAGCATGTGCAGCACCTAAACTGGAGCACCTAAAACTGAGACACCGTCCCCTATCCAGGGACAGATAGCCACCAGGAGTACTCGGAGCAGGTTGGGGAGGTGGGGGGAACTATAGCCTGAAAGCCGGAACAATACGCTCCAAGGCTTCTTCCTGGGGAGTACGCTCAGCGCGGCCCGAGAAATGCAAAACCCACATTGTTTATGTTTTCATTGGGAATTAGGTGATTAGGGGGGGCAGGGGAGCAATTATGCTTGAGTTGAGGGGGTAAAAACCAGGCAGTTGAAGCGCTGAGCGGGGATTGAATGCGGCAGGATGTGAACACTAGTTTGCCTTACTGTGGGCTGAGTTGATGAGGGGAAGGGGTAAGGGGAGGGGGGAGGGGGGAAAGGGAAGGGGGAGGGGGGGAAGGGGAGGGAGGGATGTGGTGTTTTTGCTCCCCCTAAGCGAGTCTCGAGACATTAAGTGCGGATATCCCGTCCTCGACAAGCCTGGAGACACCTTACATGTGTGTGTGTGATGTGTGTACTTGTGAGTGTGTGTGTGTGTGTGTGTGTGTGTGTGTGTGTGTGTGTGTGTGTGTGTGTGTGTGTGTGTGTGTGTGTGTGTGTGTGTGTGTGTGTGTGTGTGTGTGTGTGTGTGTGTGGTGGGGGGAGGAATGCCGTGTCTGGAGGAGGAGGAGGCGGTGGTGGTTAGACCAGGGTAATTGGCGGTGACTAGTCATTGTCTCTCAAGTAGGTGACGTCGGTTAGTTTGTCGGCGTGTCACGCAATGTGTATTCAAATTACAGGAACACGGAACTACACTATAGATCACCTCTCGTGGCTCGGGATGTGCCTGCCACTAACACTGTTTACAAAGTGTCGAGGAACAATAACGGGGACAAAAAATCGACTTGAGAATGGTCCAGGACGGACCGAAACGTCGTCGACGTCCCTTCACTCTCTAGTGTGTGGTCTGGTCAACATGTTTCAACCACGTTATTGTGACTCCTCGTCTGCACTGACGGAGAGTTTATCAGAGTAGCACCTCAAGGGTCGCTACTGAGACCCATCCTGAGCCTAATATATGTAAACGATGACCCAGAGGAATTAAGCTCAAGAATATTAAGAATTAATATTCCTATCCAAGCTTGCTGGCAGTGTTATAAGCCAATGATGCGAATCAGAACTGAGGAGGACTGCAGTACATTACAAGATGACCAGGACAATCTCCAGAGATGGTCTGAAAGTGGCTACTAGACATTAATCCTGACAAATGCAAGGTTATGAGGATAGGAATTTGAGCAAGTAGGTTTTAAATACGGTACAGGATGAAGGGAAGGGAACTTCCATCTTCTGAAAAAGAGGAAGACTTAACTGGAGATGTCACACCAGAGGCTCACATCACCAGAATAACAAAGGTTACAAATGTCACACCGACAAACGTCCAGTTATCCTTCAGGAACTTGAACAAAGATCCCTTCCGACCGCTGTATACATCCTCTGTGTCACCTGTTATTGAGTATGCTGCCCCGGCATGGAACCCCCTACCTGAAGAATCACTAAACAAACCAAGATAAAAGTCTAAAAATATGTAACAAGACTCGTTCCTGAGCAAAGGGGACTGAGGTATGAAGAAACACTAAGGGAATTGAACCTCACTACACTAGTGAAAAGAAGGAACAAGGGAGACATGATAACGATGTACAAGATACGAAAGGATATTGAGAAAGATAATGTAGAAGCAACGTTCAAATTAAGAAAAACAGAACGAGAAGACATTACTGAAACCTGGAAACACGTAAGAGTCAGAGAGATGTCAGAAAGAGGAGAGAACTAGATGACGAAGTCACTTCGATACACTTTAAATGTAAATATAAGAAAAAGGAGCGAAAAGACTCACTGTATTGAACCAATGATGATCGAAAGGCGGGGCTTAAGAATAGATACTCGACCTTCCAAGCTCAACTAGGTGAGGACACACACACACACAACCACAACTGGGCAAGTATAACTGCTGAATACATACGCGCGCGCACGAGCGCTTGTCTCGAAAGTTCGCGCCCATTACAACGTCTTTTGTATTCAAGCTGAACAAAACTGCAAAGTTGCCGAGAACAAAAAAATACAAGAATGTTGTCTTATGTGAAGAGAGTTGTGGAAGGCGGGCGGCCGTCAAGTGAGAAGCCATTGCTCTCAATGATACCATCACTTACACGCCGTGTATTCAATTCTCTCCCCATGTTCGGTAATTTAGTTACAGTAATTTAGTAATTCAGTAATTTTGTTAATACGAGGATAATCCTCATGGCTTCGTTTTGCATCTTTTCCAGCCTCCAAGCACACTCTCTCAGGCACTAGAGCAAGCATGGGTGCAGCATACTCGGTCAGAGGTCTGATATATCAGAGGTATATCATTTTGGGCAATTCTCACATTTGTGCCATAGCTTGGGGGACTTTACCTGCCACAGCCTTGAGACCACAGAGCCTCTCTCTACACTGACGAATCAATCTTTTTTTTTTTTTTATCAATCTAGCTACAACATGGCCCGTGGTGTGAAACAAGCAACTTAAGAGACATACCTCAAGAGTAAGGTGCTTGAATCTGGTTAGTCAAGCAGAGCTGCTGAGTTAGCCAAAACATTGACTCGTGAAGGGGGAATTGATTACCACCTTGGACTGCCTTGGAGCAGCCTGAGGGCAGCAGTAATATTCCGAGAACAGCAATAAAATCTAATAGTCTTGAGGCAAAGTGCAGTTCACGCCAGTTCCTCCATCTATCATCACTATCATGCAGGAAGAACCGCACGTCTATGGGTCATCCAATGAGGTTAGCAGACTACTGTCACCACTGCTTGGCTTAGGCTACAAGTGCCTCTGGGAGCTGTTTGCATCATCTGTCAGCAGAACTATTCACTTTGCGTCCCGTACGTGAATTTGTATCCCTGTTCTACTGATCATGAGTCCCAGTATTCTGCCAACCTCCGCATATTGGATCGGAAGGTTGTCAAGGATAATGGGGTCCGGGTTTCTTTTTGCAATGTGTATTATCTGGAACTTTTGTTTATTTGGGCTTATTTTCCATTGCTTCACAAAGTTGTTTATGAATTCAACTGCTGTCTTGGTCTTGTTGGCTAGTAGCGGCTTTGATGGTCCTGGTTGGCATATTATTTGGGTGACATCGTCAGCGTATGTGATGTATTCTCCATGTTGGGGTTGGGGTAGGTCAGCTGTATATATGTTGAATAGAGTGGGGGAAAGGCATCTTCTTTGTGGTACCCCACTTTTCAGTTCTATTACGTCGCCCAAGTTGCTGCCGATATTGAGCTTAGCAGTCCTGTTGTCTATAAAGCTACAGAGAGTAGCAGTAAATCTCTGTGGAAGTCCTAGCTCGGATATCTTATATTTTAGGCCTGTGTGCCAAACTTTGTCGAAGGCTTTCGAAACCTCTCTAAGCACTATATTACACTGATCTTTTTTTCGACATTGCGTTGGCTATATGCTCGTAGATCAGGGCTATAGCTGTATGGGTCCCTCTGCGGTTTCTAAACCCATGTTGCCTGGTGTTATACTTCTCTTCCTCGTCAATGTACTTCAGAGTCTCTGATTGATTATTTTTTTAATATTTTGCCTGGTACTTCGAGGATGGAAATTGGTCTGTAGTTTTCAGTTTGGGTTGGGAGTTTACCTGGCTTGGAGATTAATCTAATTGTGGCATTTTTGAAGTAGTGAATGTGGGGAATAGTCTAGATGCAAGAGCTGCATTAATATACAATATAGATCAATATACACGTGTATATTGCAATATACTCGTGTATATTGATGGAGTACAGTCAATGTTAGGTTGGTTAATACCATTTTTATTTATCCTGCTATTGTCCTGCGCCTTGTTCTTGAAACCTATAATTGTGTTATGGACCTCTGCAATGATTATATGTTTCATAAGGTGGCATTGATTGTGAATGTTGTTAAGATCTATCATTTGCCTCGGGTGTAGTGTTGTAACTGTTATCGACTTGAGTTTTAATTTCGCTTTCATTGATGGGGCAAAAGTTAACATTTGTTCTTGTTCTCTCTCCTTGTAGAGTTTATTTCCTGAAGCGTCTATGATGTAGGAGTTACACACTGATGATACACGTGGATGGTACACCTGGAGGTACACATGGATGATACATAAGGAAGATACACACTGGCGAGACACACACATGGTACACACCCAGACACCTGTCTGGAACATGTTGCTAAGAGCGTGTCTATCACACTTGTCTGACATAGAAATAAGGGGTATGAGCATCTGTTGAACAGGTGTGAAGGGGAACATTCATATTCTTTCCTATGTGGAAACCTTTGTTCATATATATATATATATATATATATATATATATATATATATATATATTATATATATATATATTATATATATATATATATGAACAAGGGTGAACACACACACACACACACACACACACACACACACACACACACACACACACACACACACACACACACACACACACACACACACACACACACACACACACACACACACACACACACACACACGCACGCATACACACAGTCCAGTCCTTGGACCTATACTGTTTCTGATATACGTAAATGATCTCCCAGACGGAATTGACTCGTTCCTCTCGATGTTTGCTGATGCAAAAATTATAAGGAGGATCAGGACAGAGGAGGATAGTATGAGGCTACAAGATGACCTAGACAAACTGAAGGAATGGTCCGACAAATGGCTACTAAAGTTCAACCCAAGTAAATGTAAGATAATGAAACTAGGAGGCCAGCCACTGGATACCGAATGGGAGATGAAGTCCTTCACGAAAGCAGTCCTTCACTGCTTTCAGAAGCCTGTGTAAGGAATCCTTCAGAACCTTGTATACTCCGTATGTAAGGCCAATCCTGGAATATGCAGCCCCAGCATGGAGCCCGTATCTAGTCAAGAACAAGACGAAGCTGGAAAAAGTTCAGAGGTATGCCACTAGGCTAGTGCCAGAACTAAGAGGCATGAGTTATGAGGACAGACTACGTGAACTGCACCTCACGTCGCTGGAAGACAGAAGAGCTAGGGGAGACATGATCCCCACATACAAAATTCTCAGGGGAATTGACAGGGTAGACAAGGATGGATTATTTAACACGGGTGGCACACGCACAAGGGGACACAGGTGGAAGCTGAGTACCCAAATGAGCCACAGAGACATTAGAAAGAACTTTTTCAGTGTCAGAGTAGTTAGTAAATGGAATACACTAGGAAGTGATGTGGTGGAGGCTGACTCCATACACAGTTTCAAGTATAGATATGATAGAGCCCAATAGGCTCTGGAATCTGTACACCAGTTGATTGACGGTTGAGAGGCGGGACCAAAGAGCCAGAGCTCAACCCCCGCAAGCACAACTAGGTGAGTACACACACACAGTTTCAAGTGTAGATATGATAGAGCCCAATAGGCTCAGGAATCTGTACACCTGTTGATTGACTGTTGAGAGGCGGGACCAAAGAGCCGGAGCTCAACCCCCGCAAACACAACTAGGTGAGTACAACTAGGTGAGTACACACACACACACACACACACACACACACACACACACACACACACACACACACACACACACACACACAGGGAGAGAGAGACGCCCAAGACGTCTCTGGTATAAGGCCTGCTGCTGCTGCTGCCCCTGGCTCACTATAGCCATTCCCCGCCCTTCACTACACTCCAGAATTCCCACGTGCCGCCCCAGGCAGCACCTGGCTGGTACCAGCGGCACGCGGAGGACGGCCACCAATGTTGCAAGCAACGATACCACCCTCAGCGGTCAGGTACTCACAGCCTTGCACCCCTGGGGTCCTGATTTCCTTTTTTTCACACCGAGTTCTGAAAGGAAATGTTTATTCTAGCTTTACGCAAACGCTCCACGCCCCCCGAACCTTGGCTGAGGTCCGGGAGGAAGCAGGTAGTCGAGGTCCCGTACACTAGACAGACGGGACGGAAACAAAAAAGGGACAGTAGCTGTGCGTCCCGTTCCGTCAAATTACCTGGTTTCATTTTCTGGGACAGAAGGAGTCTGTGGCGCCAGACTGTTTTTTTCCCGCCATAAAAGATATCCACGTGTCGACCCACCCACCTCGCTCAGCAGGCGGTCATAGTCCCCTGGTGATGTGTGAGTGGTGAGGTGACAGGTGTTGAGTGGTGAGGTGACAGTTATTGAGTGGTGGGATAACAGGTGTTCAGTCCCAACCAGCTTTGTGTACCGAGTATAACCACATCTTCACCAGCATACTTCCTTATATACCATAGTCAACTGATGCGTATGGGGGGATAAAGCATTCTAAAACACAATTTAAAATAGGGAGGTTATGCATAGTTATACATGATAGTTATACATAGTTACACATACAACTGCACACATTCAAGATTTTAGACAAGCCCACGGCGTTCAGTCGAGGCCACTAGAGAGGGTCATAGGGAATTTACCTCGGGTAAATTCAGGTAAATTCCGTGCGGTTTCAGTTCAATTGGGCACCAATACCCACACTAAAGAGTGTTTAGGCCAACTTGGGTATTTGATGACATGTTAACTGTTACTTTTGCTTATGTTATGGTTAAAGGTAATGGCAACATAGTACTACCCTTAAGTTAATGGTTATATCACATTGTAATGTACGCGAGGAACAAACCAAGTAGTTGAACACACACACACACACACACACACACACACACACACACACACACACACACACACACACACACACACACACACACAATGCGGGAAATGCACCTTACGACACTGGAAGACAGAAGAGTAAGGGGGGGACATGATCACAACCTACAAAATCCTCAGGGGAATCGACCGGGTAAACAAGGATGAACTATTCAACACTGGTGGGACGCGAACAAGGGGACACAGGTGGAAGCTGAGTACCCAAATGAGCCACAGAGACGTTAGAAAGAACTTTTTCAGTGTCAGAGTAGTTAACGGATGGAATGCATTAGGCAGTGATGTGGTGGAGGCTGACTCCATACACAGTTTCAAATGTAGATATGCTAGAGTCCAGTAGGCTCAGGAATCTGTACACCAGTTGATTGACGGTTGAGAGGCGGGACCAAAGAGCCAGAGCTCAACCCCCGCAAACACAATTAGGTGAGTACACACACACACCATCGGTGTACATAACGGA
>NC_091231.1:8200644-8203144 GCF_040958095.1 Procambarus clarkii | reverse complement strand
AATCGTCGGTTGTCTAATGTAACTGACTCTGCCAACGGTTTTTTTTTCTATCATATCTGCTGCATAGTTTTCCCTCCGCCTCTCTCTCTTTTTCTCTCTCTCTATCTCAGAAGCACATCCCTAGGATGCAGTTCATAACAGGTGTGAGCAGGTGTGTGTACGTGTGTGTGTGAGTGTGTGTACTCACCTAATTGTACTCACCTAATTGTGCTTGCGGGGGTTGAGCTTTGGCTCTTTGGTCCCGCCTCTCAACTGTCAATCAACTGGTGTACAGATTCCTGAGCCTACTGGGCTCTATCATACCTACATTTGAAACTGTGTATGGAGTCAGCCTCCACCACATCACTTCCTAGTGCATTCCATTTATTAACTACTCTGACACTGAAAAAATTCTTTCTAACGTCTCTGTGGCTCATCTGGGTACTAAGTTTCCACCTGTGTCCCCTTGTTCGTGTCCCACCCGTGCTGAAGAGTTTGTCTTTGTCCACCCTGTCAATTCCCCTGAGAATTTTGTAGGTGGTTATCATGTCTCCCCTTACTCTTCTGTTTTCCAGGGATGTGAGGTTCAGCTCCTTTAGCCTTTCCTCGTAGCTCAATCCTCTCAGTTCCGGGACGAGCCTGGTGGCATACCGCTGAATCTTCTCTAACTTTGTCTTGTGTTTAACTAGGTATGGACTCCAGGCTGGAGCTGCATATTCCAGGATTGGTCTTACATAAGTGGTATACAGGGTTCTGAAAGATTCCTTACACAAGTTTCTGAAGGCAGTTCTTATGTTGGCCAGTCTAGCATATGCCGCTGATGATATTCTTTTGATG
Organism: Procambarus clarkii; assembly: GCF_040958095.1. Taxonomy (NCBI): domain Eukaryota; kingdom Metazoa; phylum Arthropoda; class Malacostraca; order Decapoda; family Cambaridae; genus Procambarus; species Procambarus clarkii. Next base: position 8,202,328 of record NC_091231.1, on the reverse strand, counting down.
TGGGCCTCTGGGGACAGGTTCGGTGTGATATCAACCCCCAGATCCTTCTCTCTATTTGATTCTTGCAGGATTTCCCCTCCCAGATGATACCTTGTGTTCAGCCTCCTGCTCCCTTCGCCTAATTTCATCACCTTACACTTTCCAGAGTTGAACTTCAGCAGCCATTTTCTAGACCATTCCTCCAGTTTATCCAGGTCATCCTGTAGTCTCTGTCTATCTTCATCCGTCTTGATTCTTCTCATAATTTTTGCATCATCAGCAAACATCGAGAGGAATGAGTCTATACCCTCTGGAAGATCGTTCACATATATTAGAAACAGGATGGGTCCAAGTACTGAGCCCTGTGGGACTCCGCTGGTGACATCTCGCCACTCTGATGTCTTCCCCCTCACCGTTACTCGCTGTTTCCTGTTGCTTAAGTACTCCCTTATCCACTGGAGCACCTTCCCTTTTACTCCTGCCTGTTGCTCCAACTTTTTTAACAGCCTTTTATGGGGTACTGTGTCGAAGGCTTTTTGGCAATCCAGGAAAATGCAGTCGGCCCACCCTTCTCTTTCCTGCCTAATTTTCGTTGCCTGGTCATAAAATTCTATTAAACCTGTGAGGCACGATTTACCATCTCTGAACCCATGTTGGTGGTGCGTTACAAAGTTATTTCCCTCCAGATGCTCTACGAGCCTTTTCCTCACGATCTTCTCTAGCACCTTGCATGGTATACAAGTTAAGGAAACTGGCCTGTAATTCAGTGCCTCTTGCCTGTCACCCTTTTTGTATATTGGGACCACGTTAGCTGTCTTCCAACTTTCTGGTAAGTCTCCTGTTTCCAGTGACCTGTTATACACCATAGAGAGTGGCACACTTAGTGCTTCTGCACCTTCCTTTAGTATCCATGGTGAGATTCTATCAGGCCCAACAGCCTTTGTCACATCTAGCTCCAGCAGGCACCTTTTGACCTCATCACTGGTGAGGTCAAATTCCTCCAAGGTTTCCAAGGTTGCCGCCTCCTCATTTAGTGCAGGGGCTTCTCCTTGTTCTATTGTGAAGACCTCCTGGAATCTCTTGTTGAGTTCTTCACACACCTCCTTGTCATTCTCTGTGTATCTGTTCTCCCCTTTCCGCAGCTTCATCACTTGTTCCTTCACTGCTGTTTTCCTCCTGATATGGCTGTGGAGCAGCTTTGGTTGGGTCTTGGCTTTACTCGCGATGTCATTTTCAAACTGTCTCTCTGCTTCCCTCCTCACTCTGATGTACTCATTTCTGGCCCTCTGGTACCTCTCCCTGCTCTCTGGTGTTCTGTTATTTCTGTAGTTTCTCCATGTTCTTTTACTCAGTTGCTTCGCTACCTTACATTCCTGGTTGAACCATGGGTTTTTCTGTTGTTTTTCGTTTTTCTCCTTTTGGACGGGGATAAACCTGTCTGCAGCTTCCTGGCACTTTTGGGTGACAATATCCATCATGACCTGCACATTCTTGTCTCTAAGTTCTGTTTCCCATGGTATTCCCATTAGGAAGTTCCTCATCTCGTCATATTTTCCTCTTCGGTAATTCAGTCTTTTCCCCTCCACTCCCATCCTTGGATAGGTTATCCCTACCTCCACCAAGTACTCAAAGGTCAGTACACTGTGGTCACTCATTCCTATGGGGGCTTCAACTTTGACTTCCCTTATTTCTGACTCATTCAGGG
>NC_091231.1:8183144-8195644 GCF_040958095.1 Procambarus clarkii | reverse complement strand
TCTCTCTCTCTCCTCGGGTTATTTTGCCGTCTGGCGCGGCGTTGGGTGTCGCGCCTCCGAGTCTTTCAATGTTCAAAGATGGGAGGTTGCTTTCTCATTCTTCTGGACTGTATTTACGGGAATTCTCACTATGATTCCTAACAGTATAACGTGTGTGTGTGTGTGTGTGTGTGTGTGTGTGTGTGTGTGTGTGTGTGTGTGTGTGTGTGTGTGTGTGTGTGTGTGTGTGTGTGTGTGTGTGTACTCACCTAGTTGTACTCACCTAGCTGTGTTTGCGGGGGTTGAGCTTTGTCTCTTTGGTCCCGCCTCTCAACTGTCAATCAACTGGTGTACAGGTTCCTGAGCCTACTGGGATCTATCATATCTACATTTGAAACTGTGTATGGAGTCAGCCTCCACCACATCACTGCCTAATGCATTCCATCTGTTAACTACTCTGACACTGAAAAAGTTCTGTCTAACGTCTTTGTGGCTCATTTGGGTAATCAGTTTCCACCTGTGTCCCCTTGTTCGTGTACCCCCCGTGTTAAGCAGTTTATTTTTATCTACCCTGTCAATTCCTCTGAGAATTTTGTAAGTAGTGATCATGTCTCCCCGAGCTTTCCTATCTTACAGCAACGTAAAGTGCATTTCACACAGCTTTTCCTCGTAACACATGTTCTGGGACTAGCCTAATGGCATACATCCGAACTTTTTCCAACGTCTTGTGCTTAAGGTACGGGCTCCATGCTGGGGCTGCATACTCCAGGATGGGTCTGACACACGTGGTATACAAGGTTCTGATGAATTGTAAGACCATAAAGGTGTTTTGTTGCGTTATATTTTATTTTACAACATGAGCCAGCCAGACAGGATATTTGAGGCGCCAGACTGTCGGCCTTTAGTAATTAAAAAGTCACACCTATAGAAGTGTGAATGACCGCAAGTTGATCAGAGGTCAGGTCGTGTGAATTGACCTTGCTTCTGCTAAGCTGCATAATTGCAGCGGGCTGGCTGGGTTGTGCCCATCAAACAAGCCGCTGTTTTAGGTGTGGTAGGCTGAGGCTACCTTACTGGTGGGCGGGGTTTAGCTCCCGGGTTCCCCATAAATACCCAGGGAACTGTACATTTGAGAGCATCGACAGAGGAGAGCAGACACAGACATGCTGAGCTATTGAACAGCAGCCGAGACCAGGCTGTCAGCCGGGCGGGGGGGGAAATCTGCCTGTCAACCACCTCCACCCCCCTTTCTATCCAACTTAGGCTCAGACACTTTGTGAGTTAAACTGTAAGGTGACAAATTTAGGTGTCTCTCCAACTGGAGGTGTTATCTTGAGGTTATCTTGAGATGATTTCGGGGCATTTTTAGTGTCCCCGCGGCCCGGTCCTCGACCAGGCCTCCACCCCCAGGAAGCAGCCCGTGACAGCTGACTAACACCCAGGTACCAATTTTACTGCTAGGTAACAAGGGCATAGGGTGAAAGAAACTCTGCTCATTGTTTCTCGCCGGCACCTGGGATCGAACCCGGGACCACAGGATCACAAGTCCAGTGTGCTGTCCGCTCGGCCGACCGGCTCCCCTGTGATTTGTGATTTCAGGGGCCGTCAGCCGTGGTGTTCACAAATTCTTGTATAATGACTCACATTGTATATTAATCTTGATACAGTGAACATTGAGTTAAATTGCTTGAATTATGATACTTATCATGTTAAATATATAATTGATGAATTTATTGTTTAAATTGTCTTTAATTTTGTTCCCTAGATCTTTGTCAGTTGAGGCTAGAGTACGCAGCCCGCTGAGAGGACTGGTTTTAAGTACATCAGGAACAGCATAGGTCCAAGGACTGATCTCTGTGGGACTCCACTGGCGACGTCTCGCCACTCCGAGACCTCACCCCTCACAGTGACTCCCTGTCTTCTGTTACTTAGGTACTCCCTTATCCAATGGAGTACCTTCCCTTTCACTCCTGCCTGCATCTCCAGCTTGTGTACTTGTCTCTTGTGTGGTACTGTGTCAAAAGCTTTCTGGCAATCAAAAAATAGGCAGTCTGCTCACCCCTCTCTTTCTTGCCTGATTTTTGTTGCCTGGTCCTAGAATTCAATTAATCTTGTGAGGCATGATTTGCCGTCCCTGAACCAATGCTGATGTTGTGTTATAAAGTTCTTTCGCTCCAGATGTTCCACTAGCTTTTTTCGCACAATCTTCTCCATCATCTTGTATGGTATGCAAGTTAGGGACACTGGCCTGTAGTTCCAGTGCCTCCTGTCAATCCCCCTTCTTGTATATCGGGACTACGTTTGCCGTCTTCCAAATTTTTGGCAGTTCCCCTGTTACCAGTAATTTGTTATGCACCATGGAGAGTGTCAGGCACAGTGTGTGTGTGTGTGTGTGTGTGTGTGTGTGTGTGTGTGTGTGTGTGTGTGTGTGTGTGTGTGTACTCACCTAGTTGTACTCACTTAGTTGTGTATGCAGGATCGAGCATTGACTCTTGGATCCCGCCTTTCGAGCATCGGTTGTTTACAGCAATGACTCCTGTCCCATTTCCCTATCACACCTGGTTTTAAAATTATGAATAGTATTTGCTTCCACAACCTGTTCCTGAAGTGCATTCCATTTCCCACTACTCTCACGCTAAAAGAAAACTTCCTAACATCTCTGTGACTCATCTGAGTTTCAAGCTTCCATCCATGTCCCCTCGTTCTGTTACTATTATGTGTGAACATTTCGTCTATGGCCACTCTGTCAATCCCTCTGAGTATTTTATACGTTCCTATCATGTCCCCCCTCTCCCTTCTTCTTTTTAGTGTCGTAAAGACCAGTTCCCTCAGGCGCTCCTCATACCCCATCCCTCGTAGCTCTGGGACGAGTCTCGTTGCAAACCTCTGAACCTTTTCCAGTGTGTGTGTGTGTGTGTGTGTGTGTGTGTGTGTGTGTACTCACCTAATTGTACTCACCTAATTGTGCTTGCGGGGGTTGAGCTCTGGCTCTTTGGTCCCGCCTCTCAACCGTCAATCAACTGGTGTACAGATTCCTGAGCCTATTGGGCTCTATCATATCTACATTTGAAACTGTGTATGAAGTCAGCCTCCACCACATCACTTCCTAATGCATTCCATTTACTAACTACTCTGACACTGAAAAAGTTCTTTCTAACGTCTCTGTGGCTCATTTGGGTACTCAGCTTCCACCTGTGTCCCCTTGTTCGCGTCCCACCAGTGTTGAATAGTTCATCCTTGTTTACCCGGTCGATTCCCCTGAGGATTTTGTAGGTTGTGATCATGTCCCCCCTTACTCTTCTGTCTTCCAGTGTCGTGAGGTGCATTTCCCGCAGCCTTTCCTCATAACTCATGCCTCTTAGTTCTGGGACTAGTCTAGTAGCATACCTTTGGACTTTTTCCAGCTTCGTCTTGTGCTTGACAAGGTACGGGCTCCATGCTGGGGCCGCATACTCCAGGATTAGTCTTACATATGTGGTGTACAAGATTCTGAATGATTCCTTACACAGGTTCCTGAACGCCGTTCTGATGTTAGCCAGCCTCGCATATGCCGCAGACGTTATTCTCTTTATGTGGGCTTCAGGAGACAGGTTTGGTGTGATATCAACTCCTAGATCTTTCTCTCTGTCTGTTTCATTAAGTACTTCATCTCCTATTCTGTATCCTGTGCCTGGCCTCCTGTTTCCACTGCCTAGTTTCATTACTTTGCATTTACTCGGGTTGAACTTCAACAGCCATTTGTTGGACCATTCACTCAGTCTATCCAGGTCATCTTGTAGCCTCCTACTATCATCCTCTGTTTCAATCCTCCTCATAATTTTTGCATCGTCGGCAAACATTGAGAGGAACGAATCTATACCCTCTGGGAGATCATTTACATATACCAGAAACAGTATAGGTCCAAGGACTGACCCCTGCGGGACTCCACTTGTGACGTCTCGCCAATCTGAGGCCTCACCCCTCACACAGACTCGTTGTCTCCTGTTGCTTAGGTATTCCTCTATCCACCGGAGTACCTTCCCTCTCACTCCAGCCTGCATCTCCAACTTTCGCACTAGCCTCTTGTGTGGTACTGTATCAAAGGCTTTCTGACAATCCAAAAATATGCAGTCTGCCCACCCTTCTCTTTCTTGCCTTATTTTTGTTGCCTGGTCGTAGAATTCAAGTAACCCTGTGAGGCAGGACCTGCCATCCCTGAACCCATGTTGATGCTGTGTTACAAAGTTCCTTCGCTCCAGATGCTCCACTAGTTTTTTTCGCACAATCTTCTCCATCAGCTTGCATGGTATGCAGGTTAGGGACACTGGCCTGTAGTTCAGTGCCTCCTGTCTATCCCCTTTCTTGTATATCGGGACTACGTTAGCTGCTTTCCAAATATCTGGCAGTTCCCCTGTTGCCAGTGATTTGTTATACACTATGGAGAGTGGTAGGCTCAGTTCTCTTGCTCCTTCCTTTAGAACCCAAGGGGAGATTCCATCTGGGCCTATAGCCTTCGTCACGTCCAACTCTAGTAAACACTTCCTTACTTCCCCACTGGTAATCTGTGTGTGTGTGTGTGTGCGCGTGCGTGCGTGCGTGCGTGCTTGTGTGTGTGTGTGTGTGTGTATGTATGTATGTGTGTGTGTGTGTGTGTGTGTGTGTGTGTGTGTGTGTGTGTGTGTGTGTGTGTGTGTGTGTGTGTGTGTGTGTGTGTGTGTGTGTGTGTGTGTGTGTGTGTGTGTGTGTGTATGTGTATGTGTGTGTGTGTGCGTGCGTGGGGTGCGTGCGTAAGCGAGTATTGACAGAGGAAGGTGCGTGTGGCATTGGTTGTGTCAACAAAGTTCCTTACACAGTCCTGCTGATGTGGCTACACACGTGACAGTGCATATATGCTGGCATACATATGTGCACACATACAGATGTACGTATCAATGTATACATATATGTACAAACATGCATGCAATCACCATTCGTGCATCCGTGCCACATACATACAATCATGTACACACATTCACGAACACATCTATACAAGTATACAAGACACACACCAAAGTTTGCTGTGAAGCCAAGACCAGCAGAGAGATACAGCAGAGAAAGGCTTCACCATCTTCCTGAAGGTGAAGCTTAGACCTGAGTCTTCCTGAAGGTGAAGCTTAGACCTGAGTCTTCCTGAAGGTGAAGCTCGGACTTGAGTCTTCCTGAAGGTGCAGCTTGGACTTGAGAGATGGTCTCAAATGTCAGCGTGGCTGGTATACACTATCACTTCAAAGGTACACTCATACAACAGGTAAACTCATACAACAGGTAAGCTCATACAACGGTAAACTCATACAACGGTAAACTCATACAACGGTAAACTCATACAACGGTAAACTCATACAGTGTACACTCACAGTGGTTCACTTACACAGTGGAACATTCACACAATGGTACTCTCACAGTGTGTGTGTGGGGGGGGGAGCTCGAGACACGAAGAGATGATAATACTAGATAGTGTAAAGTTCAATCATCTGAATGTCATAAAGTGTAGAGGAAAAAATACAAGAACTAGTCCCTATACTTTATGCGAGAAGAAATGGAGGAGACATGATCACCACTTGCAAAATACTCAAGGGAGTTAACATAGTAAATTAAGAGCTTTCAGGACATCTTGGCTTCATACACAAGTACCCAATACAAATATAGAAATCTGTAATTCCAATTATTTTGAGAAAACAATAGCAGTAATTTGTAATTACAAATACATGACCTTCTCTTGGATTATCCTTACTTTATTTGCTATACCATCTGCATTTATATTCATTAACCTTAAATTTTTCCTTTCTTTGGAAGTCGTCATTATAAAGTTTTTTTTAACCATACGTTGCTCTCTCTCATGTTCCTCGCTAAGCACCATACACAGGTCTTTCACCCTCACTAACCATGTTGCGTCAATTAGGTATCCTCGCTCCGTGTTCTCTAAGCTTGGAGTTCCTACTGAACCCCCTGTCTCACCTCATACCAGTGATGACTACATAAAGGTTCCCTCGACCTTGTTGCAGCAGCAACAGTAGCGTCAGCAACAGTAGCATCAGCAACAGTAGCAGTAGTGGTATCAGCTATTTAGGGACAACCGCCACTAACACTACCTCGTCACAATGGCAGGAAACGAAACAGGTTCACTAATTTACATATTGAAGAAAACAATCATTGAACTTCCGGAAGAAGAGAAGTTTGCGTGTGTGGGTGTGTACTTACCTACGTGTAACCTATGTGTGTGTGTGTTTCCAGTGAAAGCTTCAGCTCTTGGGCCATCTTGTACTGTCTTTGTGATCTCCCCCTCTACCAAACCCCCCTTTCTCAGTCATTGTGACACCCACCCCCCACCTTGTCACACTCATATTGACATCCCTGTCACACTCTTGCTGACACCATCCTGTCACATACATACTGACAACCTTGTCACATTCACACTAACATTGCTGTCTCTGTTCTGCAATTTATTTTCTTCGACAGAAGAGAGAACACCTCAAACTGGAACGAGAAGGAGAGCGTTCTCGTTCCAATTTGGAATGTTCTTCTCTTGTTCTTCGTGTTATGTGATTTGAACATATGTGCAATTGCCACGTAGCTTATTTTATCGAGGCACTGATTTACATTTGCATGATCTAGCTGTTCTCGGTTTATTTCTATGAGATCGCGTTTTATAAGTTCCCAGTTAAACTGCATGTTATTAAAACTGAATTTGCTGAATTCTGCAGACGATGAGTCCCAATAACGTGACTGTCGTATGGTGAACAAACACCACACATCAGAAGATGACGAGACGACGATGTTTCGGTCCGTCCTGAGCCATTATCAAGTCGATTGTGAGAATGGTCCAGGACGGACCGAAACGTCGTCGTCCCTTCACCTTCTAGTGTGTGGTCCATTTTAGGTGCAGTAAAATTGAGGTGATGTTTGGAACTTGGTTTGAGGAAGGTTTCTAAAGCAGTGATTTATTTTCATTAGTTGGTCTTTAAACTGGCGAGAGTCTTCATGTGGTGATCTATATTCAAAGGTCAAAAACCACATTTGGGATTTCTATTTTAACAATTACCAACTTCCACCATATCATTTGTGGTGTTTAGCAGCTCAGTGCAGATATACTCACCTAGTTGTGCTTGTGGGGGGGGGGGGGGGGGGGGGGTCGAGCTTCGATCCCGTCTCTCAACAGTCTGGTTGTGGGTGTCTTTGATGTAAAAGCTGACCCTACACTGTAGCCTGTTTTCCCCATCATATCAGAGAAGATTATATTCTGGTATCCGTATATCACAACCAAAGTAGTCCTTTGTGTGACTTTCGGTTAATCTTGAGGTTATCTTGAGATGATTTCGGGGCTTTTTAGTGTCCCCGCGGCCCGGTCCTCGACCAGGCCTCCACCCCCAGGAAGCAGCCCGTGACAGCTGACTAACACCCAGATACCTATTTACTGCTAGGTAACAGGGGCATTCAGGGTGAAAGAAACTTTGCCCATTTGTTTCTGCCTCGTGCGGGAATCGAACCCGCGCCACAGAATTACGAGTCCTGAGCGCTATCCACCAGGCTACGAGGCCCCAAAGGCTGCAAACAAAGCATTTCACCTGGGCTCTAGGAGACTCGAACTGGACTCCAAGAATAGGTTAAGTAATAATTGTAATTACGAAGCAATAAGATGCTTATCATAACATACTATGAAGGTTAGGTAAGGTCGGTGTTTTCTATGAAACTTTTCAAGGTAAACTAAAATATTCACAATAAATTAGTATGTCACATATGCACGTATTTAATAAGTCAATATTGACTAGAAGAAAGTGCGAGAACGGGTTGAAGTGTGTGAGGCCGGAGCTCTATCGACTTTTTAGTGCATGTGCACTATAGTGCACTATAGTGCATATAGTGCACTATACATTTTTAGTGCATTTGCCTCATTTAGGAGGCTAGTTATGGACTGCTTGTTTTGTGTGTCTTGAGACCTGAATGTTGGCAAATTACGAACAATGTTATCTTATTTGTGTCATACTAACGCCCTCATCACAGTCATTCTAACTTCCCTGTCACAGTCATACTAATACCATTGTCACAGATATACTCACATCCTCTGTCTTATGACGCTGCCATACTGACTCTCACACTCATACTAACACCCTTGTCACAGCTGGAACAATGTAACAAATGGGGTCCTCCAAGGCTCGGTCCTGGGACCACTGCTGTTCCTAATTTGTGTGAATGACCTAACCCGAGGGAGTGAGCTCGTGCATTTTAATGTTTGCAGACAATTCATGTCTAATGAGAAATGTAAAAACCCCGCGGAGGACTTCAGAAAGTTACAGAATGACCTTGACAAACTCCAGGAGTGGGCAAACAAATGGTTGCTGGAGTTCAATACCGATAGGTGCAAGGTAGTGAAAATTTGGAAGGGAGAAAGAAGACCAGGAGGTGGTTTACACCATATGGGACAAGTAACTACAGGAATTGGATAGAGAAAGGGACTTGGAAGTGGATATATTTCCAACACTAACCAGTGGTACACATAGACAGGGTGACATCAGCGTCATATGGGACACTGGCGAAACATTAGAACATCACTTGGAAACCGATATCAGGACTCTTTCAAGACAATCCACACAGCTTTTGTTAGACCAATACTGGAATGTGCAGCGCTGGCCTGGGACCAGTACCCTGTGAAGTTTAAAACTACAAATGAAAAAGTATAGTAGAGGTTTGCGATAAGATTAGTGCCAAAGCCAAGAGGGTTAAGCTAAGAGGATAGGCTGAGGAAACTGAACCTTAACCCTAAAGGACAGAAGAAACAGGAGATATGATCACAACATACTAGATACTGAGTGGAATAAATAAAAGGTGGACAAGGACAGCCTCTTTAAATTGAGAGAATTTAAGTAGGACGAGAAGACACACGTCAAAACCTGAAACATAAATGAGCAGAAATGTAACGAAACACGTGAATCCTATACGGGTACAGGCGGTCAACAAGTGGAATGTACTAAAAGAAGAACTTGTGGAAGCCACCTCCATCCACAACAAAGAATTTGAATATCAGAATAGTTCAATTATAACGAAACGATTACAACAAGACTACTAGGCGGGGTATCAAGAGCTGGAGCTCACTTCCTCGTTGACACAGCCAGGTAAGCCCAATCGCAATACCTTGTCACCTTGTCACGGGGTTTAGAATCTCATTTGTATGGATACCATCTCACATGAATACAACTCCTTGTATTCATGTGAGATGAATACAAGGAGTTGTATTCATTACGTCTAACTGTGTGGGAGATGATAACTCCCACACAGGGAGGGAGTTATCAGGGGGAAAGCGCCAAGCCACGACGACTATATAGCACTGGGAAGGGGTCAGGATAAGGATTTTGGGATGGGACGGGGGAAAGGAATGGTGTCTAGTCTGTATTCACACGGACATTGTTCCTTATCGTCTGGAACAACTTGCCTGTTCCTTATCGTCTGGAACAACTTGCCTGTTCCTTATCGTCTGGAACAACTTGCCTGTTCCTTATCGTCTGGAACAACTTGCCTGTTCCTTATCGTCTGGAACAACTTGCCTGTTCCTTATCGTGTGGATCATCTTGTCTACTCCTTAATTATCTGGAACAACTTACCCGTTCCTTATCAAGTTGAACAACATATACTTATCTTGAGAGATCAACATGCACAGTGTTCTGGCTCCCTCAAGGTGTTCCATTCCGCTGATAATACTTTAGCCTTCACCTGTTACAATTCTTGTGAAGTTAAAACTTAACCTCTCCTGTGGATCACAGGCTCCGTGGCTCTTCCTCCCTCAAATGTCAAAACACTCTTCCATCTACGTCAATGTTCATCTCAATGACGTATGCACTACGTCAACTTTCCTTAATCACATTAACGTTTACTTTCTATAGTCGACGATTCACCTCTTCTAATTCTTGGTTCCTATTTCTCTCACTGAATGAGTCTTAGGGAAGAAGCATCATCTTAAGGATAACTGGATGCTGCGATCTTCCTGATCGCCAATTTTGATTTTATGTGGCCCGTCCGTCGGTACTTTGCTCTAAACAATTTCCAGAGCTTCTAACAAGGTGTCGTTCAATCCCCGACCGTCCACAAGTGGTTGGGCACCATTCCTTTCCCTCCGTCCCATCCCAGATCCTTATCCTGACCCCTTCCCAGTGCTATATAGTCGTAATGGCTTGGCGCTTTTTCCTGATAGTTCTAACAAGGTGTGATACAGATCTTTTTACTCGGAAATCTTTTGAATTTTTCAATTTTTTGATATCTTTGAATTGCCCATTAGCTCCTTCGCTGCTAGAGTCACCCCCCTTAATGTTGCAATTGTTAATGGCTCAAGTTGTATTTCCATTAGGCGTTATTGTGGTTTTTTAAGTAGTCGTCTGGTGGTCCCAGCTTTTCACATCGTTCGGTAATGATCTCAACAGCACATCTGAGTCTCTCTAAGTTCATTTGTGTACTCATTTTCAGATTTCCAGATATTTCAGACACTTGTGCTGTCAAATTACTCTAAGGTATATTGTAAATTCATCCTCTGAGACAATGGTAATTTTGTCATACCGAATTTTAGTAAAACACTAATTTTCTAATCCCAGTAAAACAGTAGCTTTTTATTAATTTCAATTAAACAGTTTTATTATAATTCCAGAGAAACACATGTTTTCTAATTCCACTGAAACAGTACTGTTTTAATGCCACTGAAACAGTACTTTTTTAATGCCACTGAAACAGTACTTTTTTGATGCCACTGAAACAGTACTGTTTTAATGCCACTGAAACAGTAATTTTTTTTTTATATAATTCAGGTAAAGCAGAGGTTTTCTACCTCCAATAAAAACCCACTCATGTCAAGCTTTTCAGAAACACGCACCTTCCACCTCAGTCGTCTGTCAATATCCAAGACATCCCAATTGCTTCTGATCTATCTGCGAAAATGCCACGTGTCTGAGATTGCCAAGACAGTTTCCTAAAAGTTGGGGAACGCTATTCAAGCTGCGGAGGGAGATGTCGCTACTGAGTTGTTTCGCGTCTTCAAAAGTCTCTCTTGTCGGTGGTTAGTTCAATGATCTAACATCTAAGACAGTTTCTTCTCTGAGGAAATGTTGTAGAGTATTCAGAAGATAGCTATTTGTCTCTCACTTCACCTCATATCTACGTAGGTGTCTTTATTGACCTGACCTCACATCTAGGTGAGTTTTATTCATCTGACCTGACATCTAGGTGAGTTTTATTCATCTGACCTGACATCTAGGTGAGTTTTATTCATCTAACCTGACATCTAGGTGAGGTTTATTCACCTGACCTCAAATGTAAACAGGTGTTTTACTTACCTGACGTCACATATAATCTGGTGTACTATTCACCTGACGTCACATATAATCTGGTGTACTATTCACCTGACGTCACATATAATCTGGTGTTCTATTCACCGGACGTCACATATAATCTGGTGTACTATTCACCTGACGTCACATATAATCTGGTGTTCTAGTCACCTGACGTCACATATAATCTGGTGTTCTATTCACCTGACGTCACATCTAAGCTGGTGTCAGTTCACCCGCATTACGTCTAAGCTGGTGTCATTAGTCTCTTGTCACAAAGCTGTCTCTCTCTCTCCGTCATCTGCTGCTACTGAAGAAGCCTTCCGTCCGTAGGGATTTGCGACCGGCATAAACCTCGTGTCTATGCTTAGTCACGCAGCTTCTGTGCGGCTGTCGGCAAGCCAAGAATAGCGCCCTGTGCCGTCTCGTTCTTTCATTCCTCCTCCCATCTGGTCGAGGAACCCAGCAAACACACACCGAAACTACGACGTTGGTACAACGTTCGAACAAGTTTTAACACCTCCTAACTAGTTATAACAACCAATATAGCAAGTTGTAACAACGTTCTAATACGTTATAAACAGGTTAAGCCAAGATATAACAACTTTATTACAAGTTGTAACAAGCGGAAAATAGGGACTGTTACGGTTTGTGTTTCCAGGGAAGCTTCCACAGTGTTACTTCCGTCACACCGGCTGTCACGAGGACTCAGAGGCAGCCTCTTCTGCGACCACGAACTCTGCTCTGGTTCCTCGCATTTGAATCGTAATCGACCAATCCATTAAATATGCGACGGATTAGATGAAAACAAATCAAGCAACGTGATATTAACGCCTTTTTTGTGTTGGAATAGCCCCCCCTCACTCCATGGAGTGAACCTCACTCTATTCTGTAATTCTCACAACATACATTAACTCTTAGACCTCCGTCCCATACACTAACTTTAACCCAATACAGTATCCCCCTACCCCATGCAGTATCCCCACCCCCCCATGCTTAATCCACGCCCCCATACAGTAACCCTCAACCCAACACAGTGAACCCAAGGTTAATGAGAGAACCCCCATTAAATAAACTCAAACCTATTTTAAAGGCTACCCATTATCTGTTGACACACACATACTTCCCCATCCTCTACAAAACTCCCCATTTGCTACCTATCCCTTTGAGCACCCTCCCCCTTCCACCCTGTGCTTTTCA
>NC_091231.1:8163144-8178144 GCF_040958095.1 Procambarus clarkii | reverse complement strand
TTGGTATTTTCAAAACCTCTGGGAGTGTGATTGGGTATCAATAGAACTTCTGGAATTTGATTGGGTACTAACGGAACTTCAGGAGGTTGACTGGGTACTAACAGAACTTCAGGAGGTTGATTGGGTACTAACAGAACTTCAGGAGGTTGATTGGGTACTAACAGAACTTCAGGAGGTTGATTGGGTACTAACAGAACTTCAGGAGGTTGATTGGGTACTAACAGAACTTCAGGAGGTTGATTGGGTTCTAACAGAACTTCAGGAGTTTGATTAGGTACTAACAGAACTTCATGAGTTTGATTGGGTACTAACAGAACTTCATGAGTTTGATTGGGTACTAACAGAACTTCATGAGTTTGATTGGGTACTAACAGAACTTCATGAGTTTGATTGGGTACTAACGGAACTTCAGGAGTTTGATTGGGTACTAACAGAACTTCAGGAGATTGATTGGGTACTAATAGAACTTCATGAGTTTGATTGGGTACTAACAGAACTTCATGAGTTTGATTGGGTACTAACAGAACTTCATGAGTTTGATTGGGTACTAACGGAACTTCAGGAGTTTGATTGGATTCTAACAGAACTTCAGGAGACTGATTTGGCTTTATATAGATGTTAAGAACGTGAGTGTGGAGTGCTTATGGGTGCTGATACCATCCAGGAAGTGATGGTGGAGCCCTGAGAGAGATTCCTCTGCCTCGCGATGACAAGGTGGCGTGGGCGTGGCGATGCAGTGAGGGCGGCGTGGGCGTGGCAAGGCGGCGTCGTGGGCGGGGCAAGAGTATAGGGGGTGGGGGGCGGGACGGGGACAATTAACGTGCGGGTGGAAGGAGAGAGAAGAGAGAGAGACAGGGTAGAAGGAGAAGGGGGGAGGAGTAGGAGGAGGGGGGAGTCGAACGTGGTCGATACCGGCACGTCGTGGTACCCTCACACCTTCCCCTACTACCTCACCCCCCCCCCTCCTTATCCCTCATATCCCCTCCTCCTCCTCCTCTCTCGGGTTTTTGCTGCGTAGATTAATGACTCGGCCCACCGCTCCGACCTCCTATCCTTTCCCAGTCTCGGCCCGTATGTGCGTCCGCGGGACCTGGGGCTTCCGTGGGACCTGGGGCTTCCGTGGGACCTGGTGCTTCCGTGGGACCTGGGACTTCCGTGGGACCTGGTGCTTCCGTGGGACCTGGAGCTTCCGTGGGACCTCGGGCTTCTGTGGGATTTGGGGATTCCGCGGGACCTGGGGATTCCGTGGGACCTGGGGCTTCCGTGGGACCTGGGACTTCCGTGGGACTTGGAGCTTCCGTGGGACCTGGTGCTTCCGTGGGACCTGGGGCTTCCGTGGGACCTCGGGCTTCTGTGGGATTTGGGGATTCCGCGGGACCTGGGGATTCCGTGGGACCTGGGGCTTCCGTGGGACCTGGAGCTTCCGTGGGACCTGGGGCTTCTGTGGGACCTGGGGCTTCCGTGGGACCTGGGGCTTCCGCGGGACTTGGTGCTTCCGTGGGACCTGGGGCTTCCGCGGGACCTGGGGCTTCCGTGGGACCTGGGGCTTCCGCGGGACCTGGGGCTTCCGTGGGACCTGGGGCTTCCGCGGGACCTGGGGCTTCCGTGGGACCTGGGGCTTCCGCGGGACTTGGGGCTTCCGTGGGACCTGGGGCTTCCGCGGGACCTGGGGCTTCCGTGGGACCTGGGGCTTCTAAGCGACATCGTTCTTCCACGATCTTTACGCCGGGGTTCGATTGCGTATATGTATAGTGCTTTCAGTAAGAGGATAAGGCGTATGACCTCTGACCTCTCATCCACAGCCTCCGATAAGAATGAAGAACGGCCTAATACTAGCTGTATAGTTGTATACGTTGGTCCCAAGGAGTGTCTTGAAGGAGGGGTTCTTAGGTCTCCTCCCAGTCTGAGAAGTCAGCAGTTCATACCCCTGGAATGGTTTGTCAGTCATCTTAAACGATTCAACAGTTGTTGTGGCTACTTCCAGCTTATGAAATCAATTCTGGGTTCTCGGTCGTAATGTGAGTCAGTTTCTCTCTCTCTTTCTCTCTCTCTCTTCTGTGTGTGTCTCACTCTCCTGTCTCTCTGTCTCTGTATATCTTGTGTCTCTCTTTATGTGTGTATGTGTTCCTCTTTCCCTGTTTCTCTCTCTATCGTGCAAGTCGGTGTTCAATCCCTAGCCGTCCAAGCAAGTGATTGGGCACCATTCCTCCCCCCCCCCACGCCCCATCCCAAATCCTTATCCTGATTCTTTCCAAGTGCTATATAGTCGTAATGTCTTGGCGCTTTCTCCTGTTAGTCAGTCTCCCTTCCCTCATTTCTCTGTCTCTGTCTATCTGTCTTTGTCCCTCTCTGTCTCGTTCTCCAATGCACCATCGCTCTTTTTGGCTTTAGCATAATACTACGTTCCCCATATTTAGTACATAGAAAACTGCTCGTCTATCACAGCCTTAACACTTGAGTAGATAAAGTGCTTTCTCTTTGGGTCCTCGGGGGTCCTCGGGGGTCCTCGGGGGTGTTCTGGGGACTTCTCTAGCGACCTCGTGGAACGTTTCTCGGGTCCCTGTTTTTTTATAATTCTTCCTGGAAGGCTTGTCCCTCCTTCTTGGAGGTCAGTTCCCTTCCTGGAAGATTTGCTGCCCTCTTAGGAAGGGTTGGTACCCTTCTTGGAAGACCTGGTACCCTTCCTAAAAGACTTCATGCCCTTTTCCTGGCCGGATAGCTTTCCAAGCGCCTTTTAAGGCTTGCGGGGATAGTCAATTATAAAATAAATTATTGGTATACATTATGCTATGTGGGTGTTGTATGTCTTGTAACCACGGGAGACATCTCCCGTCACTCAGGGTGCAGTCGCACCTCCACAGATCTCCAGTATCATCTCTTGATACTGGTAATGGCTCAAAAGGGCCACCACTTACGGGCTATTCATGCCCGTGCCACCTTTTGGGTGGCTTAATCTTTATCAATCAATCAATGTGTTATAACAACAATGTTATTGCTGTGGTTTTAGTGTGGTGGTATTGTAGTTGTGGTGTTGTTTGTAGTGCTCGATGGAGGCCTTGGTAGACGCTAATGTATATTTACTTTAATTTTTTGTTTGTAGGGATCGAGCTTTAGCTCTGGGTCCAGCATTAACACACATTGACTTACAACTACCTGCTGGAACTACCACCAGCTCCAAGCCTGCTTGTGAACGACCACGCGGCTCACGGGAGTCGTTCCCCCACAGTTCCGCTATCATGTTATCAATACATATAAACCGTTGTTAAACATAGTGCTCCACGAGCCAAGCGTTGCCCGTCACCCTTATATATGTGGCCCGTCACTCTTCTATATATGTGGCCCGTCACTCTTCTATATATGTGGCCCGTCACTCTTCTATATATATGGCCTGTCACTCTTCTATAAGCGGCCAGCGATCCATTCGCCGCTTCAATCGCATCTTGAGTATCAAACGAACACATTTGAAGTTGAAAGTACTGGAAGTGGATTGACAAATTGTTCAGTTTTGTACGTGCTGTGTACACTCAAAGGGTGGCGCTTGAGGGGTCCCGTCGTGAGAGATGTTTGTGAATTTCAGTCCTGTATATTTCAGTTATTTACGGCTTAAAGGATAGACCGACGGAGGAGATTTAGGAGTGAACTCGAACTGAACGTAAAGTCATTCACTTTATATTCTACAGATGCCCAACTACTTGGATTGGACGGTAGAGCGACAGGTGGTCGTTTGTTGCAAATCGGCGTTCAATCCCCGACCATCCAAGTGATTAGGCATCATTCCTTTCCTTCGACCTATCCTAAATCCTTATCCTCACATTCCTTCAAAGTGCTATATAGTCGTAATGGCTTAGTGCTTTATCCAGATAATTAAGTTGCCTTCCAGGGCAACGGAAGTACACGTAATTGAGGGGCAAGGGGGACCTGCTGCTTGGGTAACAGCTTCTCCATATCAACCTACCCTGGCTTTGCGCCCTGGTGAGGCCACTCCAGAGCGACAACCAGAGCGCAACTCCATAGTCTCTTGAGACTCATGGATGCCTACTATTACGATGCCTTGCATATTCTAAAGCAAAATATGTAAGTATACACACGCAACTGATACAACTTGCAGTGCATATACGGTGTTGAAGTATGCTTGTAACAGGAGAACATGCAAACAGATTTCACATTATGGTTGTTGTTGTTAAAGATTCGCTACCTGGAACAAAAAGTTCCAAGTAACACGGGCTATGGTGAGCCCGTATTTTACACATTATGGGTACCACAAGACAATAACGGGTATGTAGACCAGGAGTCACAATAACGTGGCTGAAATATGTTGACCAAACCACACACTAGAAAGTGCGTGGTCCCTTCACTTTCTAGTGTGTGGTTTGGTCAACAATAAAGGATATATTGTTGACTTATTCCAGGACCGCTAGACAAAAGCTGTGGGCGAGTAGGTGACCATCAGAGTACCCCGGGATGATGCGTACACAGGAGTAGGAGACCATGAGAGCACAGGATGATAGATACACAAGCTCCGTCGGTGACTAAAATGACGGAAAGGCTTCACTACCTGTGAACACAAGCCATAAATTTTCACAATTTAAGTGTCACTATTACCTGATCAACCAGGCTGTGACTCATACGTCAGGCTGCGAGCAGCCGCGTCCAACAGCCTGGTTGATCAGTCCAGCAACCAGGAGGCCTGGTCGACGACCGGGCCGCGGGGACGCTAAGCCCCGGAAGCACCTCAAGGTAACCTCAAGGTAAGGTATTCTCACAGAGAAGTGTTGAGCCGCAGAACACTGAAAAAATTGTCGCGGGTGTCGTCATAAGACATGAACTTTGTACCAAGACTTAACCCACACTTAACTTAACTGGGGGAGCCGGTCGGCCGAGCGGACAGCACGCTGGACTTGTGATCCTGCGGTCCTGGGGTCGATCCCAGGCGCCGGCGAGAAACAATGGGCAGAGTTTCTTTCACCCTATGCCCCTGTTACCTAGCAGTAAATTAGGTACCTGGGTGTTAGTCAGCTGTCACGGGCTGCTTCCTGGGGGTGGAGGCCTGGTCGAGGACCGGGCCGCGGGGACACTAAAAAGCCCCGAAATCATCTCAAGATAACCTCAAGATAACACACTTCACTAACTTCTTTATCTTAAAGTAAGCGAGAACCCTCAATAACTACCATATCATCTTAAGGTTATCTTGAGATGATTTCGGGGATTTAGTGTCCCCGCGGCCCGGTCCTCGACCAGGCCTCCACCCCCAGGAAGCAGCCCGTGACAGCTGACTAACACCCAGGTACCTATTTTACTGCTAGGTAACAGGGGAATAGGGTGAAAGAAACTCTTTCCATTGTTTCTCGCCGGCGCCCGGGATCGAACCCGGGACCACAGGATCACAAGTCCAGTGTGCTGTCCGCTCGGCCGACCGGTTCATAATGCTACCCAGTGGCTCTAAATCGGTAAGCTGTACAGAAACGCTTTAATCAACGGCATTATAAAAATATAGATTTTTATGGAGCGGACAGGATGTGCGTGAACTCAAAGATACTGAACATGTTCAAGGCCAGGTTTGGCCTCCACGATGGGCATTAACTGGAGACTTACAGTACCTCAAGGCCTCAATAGATAGGTGAGAGCTTTAGTACCATATTTGAAGTGTAATTAAAGCTTTCTGAAAGGTGACTTGAAGATAGAAATCTTTCACACTTCAATACCTTGAGTCCAACCACTTGGGCTGGACGGTAGAGCGACGGTATCGCTTCATGCAGGTCGACGTTCAATCCCCGACCGTCCAAGTGGTTGGGTACCTTTCCTTTCCCCCCATCCCATTCCAAATCCTTATCCTGACCCCTTCCCAGTGCTATATAGTCGTCAAGGCTTGGCGCTTTCCAGACAATTCCCTTCCCTTCTATACCTTGAAATCCCTGTAAGATAGACCTGAGTCCCTTGCTTATACAACAGCAAGATTTCAACGTAAACAGACAAGCGTCAGGAAGGTAATTAAGTAAGATAATTATCATGAGAAAAGCTATAAGGTCATTACGACTATATAAACTTTCACGAAGTACTGACCGACTTTAAATGACTCGGAAATGATGTCTCCATTCTACGTGTCCATTCTTAATTGGTGTCAGTGAAGAAACAGAATTTCTTCCGTTTCAAATAACTGTTAACGAGAGAAAACATTCCGACTGTTTATGTTCGCACATTTCGTTAATATCTGTGACCGTGTCCATGTTTGGAAGCGCTTGGGTGATTGGAACAACCTTTTTTTTCCCGTAATGAACATGAATCTTGGCTTCGTTGTCAACTAAGTACGAAGCTGCGAATTCGGTGTTCATCCGAGTATTGAATTCAGATAAGCATCTGAATTCAATACTCAAGGTATTGTAGAAGAGTGATTTGGTCTCAAGTTTGAGGCAGAGAACTAGCCCGAGAGATGCAGAGTGTTAGGTAGCAGCAATACCAGGCAATTTGGTATTATTATTATAATTATTTTTCTTATATGAGTACATCATTCTCGCCTCTGAAGGAGGTATAAGTCTGCCTTGTCATAATATTGAATCATATCAAATATGGCCCCTGAGGAGCAAATGAGAGTTACACTCTTACTCTACACAGTCCGTCTTTGCAGGCGATGAGTCACAATAACGTGGCTAAAGTATGTTGACCAGACCACACACTAGAAGGTGAAGAGACGACGACGTTTCGGTCCGTCCTGGACCATTCTCAAGTCGATTCAGAATGGTCCAGGGACGCACCGACTTGAGATCGACTTCAGAATGGTCCAGGACGGACCGAAACGTCGTCGTCCCTTCACTTTCTAGTGTGTGGTCTGGTCAACAGTCCGTCTTTATCTACTGTGTCTATGTCCCCCAAGTATATCGTATGTTTCAATTATGTTTCCTCTGAGTTTCTTCCTCTAAAACGACGTTACTTTTGGTTCTCTATTGATGCTTATTCCTTACCACTTAATTTTAGGTTCAGCCTTCCGGCAAACAACTGGATATTGTTATAATTTCGTTAGTGGTCGATAAGGTGTTTACTTCATAATTGTGTTGCATCCTCTATCACTGGTCTGACGTACGGTAAATACATTGCTCTAATCGACTCCTTCTTCAGGCTCTCAAATGCTGTATTTATTTTCACTAGTCTTTTCATGTGACGCTGATGTAACCTTTGCTGTTGTTGTTGTTATAGATTCAGCTACTTGGAACATAAAAGTTCCAAGTAGCACGGGCTATGGTGAGCCCCTAGTGGACTTAACCTTTGCTATGAATGCCTCCAGTGATAGACTTGACATGGTGTTGTCTCCTTAGTGTTCCTCATTTGGCGAAGTTATTGGTTTCATGTATTTGTATTATTTTCTCTAGGCGCCATTTAAATTTTGCCCCGAGGGGCGAGTTTATTGGGCAGCACCACTCATCCTGTGAGTGGACACACCGCCATAGTGACAGTATTGGGCAGCGTCACTCATCCTGTGAGTGGACACACCGCCATAGTGACAGTATTGGGCAGCACCACTCATCCTGTGAGTGGACACACCACCATAGTGACAGTATTGGGCAGCGCCACTCATCTTGTGAGTGGACACACCGCCATAGTGACAGTATTGGGCAGCGCCACTCATCCTGTGAGTGGACACACCGCCATAGTGACAGTATTGGGCAGCGCCACTCATCCTGTGGGTGGTCACACCGCCATAGTGACAGTATTGGACAGCCCCACTCATCCTGTGAGTGGACACACCGCCATAGTGACAGTATTGGACAGCCCCACTCATCTTGTGAGTGGACACACCGCCATAGCAGCATGTACAACACTCCCCAAAAGGAAGAAAACCCGCTGGGTTGTTCATCCTGTTCTAGGCGCCATTGTCTTGAGCCGCATCCCTATTACCTTGTGTTAGTTGGAGTTGACATCAGAGGGCCACTAGTTGTGCAAGTCCTGCAATCCATTCCAATACCAATGAAGCGTTCTGTAGGGATTCTAAAACCCTAAACCATCTCGTTGCTTGTGTTTACATCATCTGTAAAGACTGACATGGAGTCTACTGAACAAATCCACAAGGGCCGTGACGAGGATTCGAACCTGCGTCCGGGAGCATCCCAGACACTGTCTTAATCGACCGAGCCTACTGCCTCTAAGTTCCATTATGTCTCCTCATTCTAGTATTATTCATCGTAAATAAAAACCAATTTCCACCTTGTTAATTTCCCCTGAAGTATTTTGTCTCTCTCAAGTCTCTCTTTTTTTTTTTTTGCTATTCTCTTTTCTAACTTCATTAGGCCCAGTTCCTTGGGCCTTAACTTGCAACCCAGCCCACGTAGTTTTGGGACCAGACTCCTTGCAAACGTCTGCACTTTTTCCAGCTTTCTTTTGTGCTTCTTTAGGTGGGAGATCCAAGCCGTGGGGGGTGTTCTGATGGCGTCTCCTTTACGCAGTGTACAACCATCTACACTGCACTTACTTCTCACTGCTTACCCTTTAATATGTACGGAAAGTAACATCTTTCTCATGGGCCGCGCCACCAAGCTATTTCAAACAGCGAAGTTTCGTAAATTTCTTGACGTTAAATCCCTTTTCATGTTTTTGCTCTCGTAGGTCTCTTAAGTGTCTATGGCAGATCTCTGCTTGTTTCTCAAGTGCGTGTGTGTGTGTAGCAGGTGCTAATTTGTCTCTCAAGTATGTAAAGCAGATTTTCTGATGCGGAGCTGTCATATGGTTTTTGGCAACCTATCTTTCTCTGTCATGTCTCATGATCCACTGTTTTGTGTATATCTCTAATAGGTTTGTTAAGCATAATTTTCCTCCTTAAACCCTGGTTGGTGCATGTTTGCAAATCTAATTCAGTGCAAATATTCCACTTTGTTTCAGTATTCTTACAAGAGCATTACAGAGTTCAGTGTCAAGGTTCTTAGCCCAGTATTCTGCATACTGGTACCTTATTAGCTGTCTTCCAGCTTTTGGGCAACTCTTCCCTCGCTGTAGAAGCAACGAAGAACAAACGACCACCTCAAGTTCCCACTCGTTGTACCTTTCTCTTATTTCATCAGCTTTGTTTGTGATACAATCAGCATTGGTATACCAGGTCTTCAGATGTAGAGTTTACTATGTTTCCTTCACCCTCAGTGAATTTGTTATCTTGTTGGTCTCTGAGGTGCAGCTGCAACTGAGATGGGTTAATTGATGTGCATGCGGATGGTGGAGGTGGTTTGGCAAGAACCCAACACATGCTTACAAGTGCCGCCAGAACACCTCCGCCCAACACCACATAATCTTGCATGCACTGGTTGCCTAGTTTGTTTGCTTGCCCGTCTCTCCCTGTCTGCCTAGCTGCTTTCCTGCCTGTCTTAATGCCTGCTTGTCTGACTGCTACATATCTTCCTGTCTGTCTACATGCCTACCTGTCTGCCAGACTGCGCAGCCCAGCAACACAAAAACCTGATATATGATTACATTACTCGCATTGATACATTTCTGCATATCTATCATACAATAAATTTGCAGAGTTTTGTTACAGTTTCTCTGCCTTCATTTTTCAATAACATCTTTCGCCAATTTGGTTCATAGATTCTATTGACCATCAGGGCAAAAATATTCAGGCAAAGATATTTCATTCAAACTATTTATTTAAAAAGGATGAATTGATTAATGCTAATAAAAAATCCGATATGTAGAACACAGCTGAAATAGCACGGGGGACTCATTCAATAGTTCGTTAATAGTCGTGGATGTTTGTATATCTCTGCGGTTTGTTCTCTCGCTGTATTTACTGGGTGTAAGATGTGATCATTGTGAGTCTGGGTGTTAATCGCTCGTCACGGATGTTAGACCAGTCGTCGCTGACTCACCGTTGTCGTTATGACTCAAGTCTTCGACTTGACGCTTTATCGTCATGTATTCACCTCAACACTGACTCTGTACCCATGTATCCACCTCAACACTGACTCTGTACCCATGTATCCACCTCAACACTGACTCTGTACCCATGTATCCACCTCAACACTGATTCTGTATCCATGTATCCACCTCAACACTGACTCTGTACCCATGTATCCACCTCAACACTGATTCTGTACCCATGTATCCACCTCAACACTGACTCTGTACCCATGTATCCACCTCAACACTGATTCTGTATCCATGTATCCACCTCAACACTGACTCTGTACCCATGTATCCACCTCAACACTGATTCTGTACCCATGTATCCACCTCAACACTGATTCTGTACCCATGTATCCACCTCAACACTGACTCTGTACCCATGTATCCACCTCAACACTGATTCTGTATCCATGTATCCACCTCAACACTGATTCTGTATCCATATATCCACCTCAACACTGATTCTGTACCCATGTATCCACCTCAACACTGACTCTGTACCCATGTATCCACCTCAACACTGATTCTGTATCCATATATCCACCTCAACATTGACGCTCTCTTGGAACCTATTCCAACCACTCACATCTCTCTTGTAGACTATTACATAAATCCCTTAAATCTATCTGGGGTCCATGCAATACATATTTATTTAAAATACTTGTATACTTTTCTTTACACAATTTTGGTAGGGTTGGATGTCTTATTTAAGTGCGATTAGTGTCCATTAATCCCTACTAGGTGTCTATTTAAACCATTAGTGTCTATTAATGTCTGCTAGGTGTCTGTATAAACCAATGGTCAGTTCCCCTTATTCCATTAACCAGAAAGGAAAAATACTTAAATTTGTTTTCATTTAACTTTAAAACTTCTGTTTCATATTTTTTGTATTGTGATCCAATGCTCCTTCGTAAGATCTTTCCTAATTGTCATTTTATTATCATCATCCTTTTTCACATCTTTAAGATTCTTGCCAAATTATTTACATCTTTTATTACTAAATATTAGCTTGAGAGGCCTGCTTTTGTCGTCAGCATATTTGCCACATCTGCTCAGTAATGTGGTTCCTTACGCTGCGGATTACTTTACGCTGCGGATTACTTTACGCTGCGGATTACTTTACGCTGCGGATTACTTTACGCTGCGGATTACTTTACACTGCGGATTACTTTACGCTGCGGATTACTTTACGCTGCGGATTACTTTACGCTGCGGATTACTTTACGCTGCGGATTACTTTACGCTGCGGATTACTTTACACTGCGGATTACTTTATGCTATGGATTACATTACGCTGCGGATTCACTTATCTATATATGCTCACTAAGATGCTCCTGTATGGTCGAACATTAGTTCCTTGTCCCCGACTTCTTAACATTTCATATTTTACAAAGATGACTCAGTTCCCATGTTATCATCAACTCCCACACATTTAAAACTGGTTTGTGGCTAACACTGGAAAAGTGTTTTACATTTCTCTGAGAAATTTGTGTCTCTTGTATATAACTATGCCCCCCCCCTCGTTCTACTCTTCTTAGCTACGTACTCTGCTTCGTTCGCTTTGTCAATTTACCTTGGAATCTTGTATGCCACTATCATGTCTCCACTTTTCCTCGTTTCCTTCAGAGCAGTGAAGTTCAGTCATTCGTTGTAGCTCAAGTCCCGAGTGTGTGTGTGTGTGTGTGTGTGTGTGTGTGTGTGTGTGTGTGTGTGTGTGTGTGTGTGTGTGTGTGTGAGTGTGTGCGTTTACAGGATCGTGCACGCAAACATAGCATGCCAGCGCTTGTGTGCGAGTGTGAATGTACATGTGTGTTTGCATTTACAGATGTGTTTGCAGCAAACACAAGAGTGAATGAGAGTAGAAGAGCACTCTGCATGTGGAACAAGAAACGGAGAAGGCTATTTGTTTACATAGCAGTGGAAGTTTGGAACAAAGCAAGAGTAGCGAGTCTGTTTATACCATTACTGCAGTAGGAGTGTGAAGGGATAAGTGGATCTGAGGAGAGGTGAGAGAGTGGGAGGATAGGAAGAAGGATGGGGAGTGAGGGGAAAATAAAGGAATAAGGAAGAGGGAGAAGGAAGTAGTAAAGATGGTTACACACTCCAAGAAACTGTAAAACAGTGCAAATTGAGTGTTGGAGGGTTCTGGGCGTCGAGGTTTGAGAAGGGGGTGAAAGATGTGCAATTATACAACATAAAATGACGTAAAGACGTTTATAATGTATATTCTTGGGTTGTCTGACAGTCAAACTGTCCGTCTTAGTCCCTGTTGAAGCCGCTGGAGAAATATTTCTCGGTGCATATTCATGACAGCATGAATGTTAAAATACACAATGGGTTTAATTGTTGATTTTTGACGATGGCAGCACTCTGTTTAGTGTGTGTGTGTGTGTGTGTGTGTGTGTGTGTGTGTGTGTGTGTGTGTGTGTGTGTGTGTGTGTGTGTGTGTGTGTGTGTGTGTGTTCATCTAATTGTGCTTGCGGGGGGGGGGGGGTGTTGAGCTTCGGCTCTTTGGTCCCGCCTCTCAACTGGTGTACAGGTTCCCAAGTGTGAACACACACACACACACACACACACACACACACATCCCCCAGGAAGCAGACGATACCAGCTGTCCTCCAACTTTTAGGTACCTATTTACTGCTAGACGAACAAAGGCTTCAGGTGAAAGAAACTCTGCCCCATCAGTTTCTCCCTCGACCGCTAATCGAACCCGAGTGTTTTGGACTACCATTCCCAGAGTGCTATCCGCTCTCCTAATTGTATTCTCCTAATTGTGTTTGCCATCGATTGTCAAATTCAATGGCTCCTGATACATTAAATTCCAATCACATCTACATTTACGCCTATTTATGTCATTAGCCTAAACGCCCTGCTCCTCTTAATCCATTCAATCAACTTCAATCTATTTATTCAATCAGTATTTCCTTATATTCCAAAGTACATCACTGGATTACATTCAGGTGTCTCACACTTTACTTGTATTTTAATACTCTCAGCTCTATCACCAGTCTTGAAGCACACTTCTTAGTTATTTTGAGTTCGTCGGGGGATATTTTGTTTGTTATGGGGGGGGGGGTTTACATGCAGGAGTTGCATATTCTAGTACTGGTCTCACATAGGTTGTGGACAGTGCCTTGAATTTCTCCTTGTCCAAATTTTTTAAGGAAAAAAAAAGAACCGGTCAGTCCCGTACCGGGAAACCTTCTAGCAGTGTGTGTCGACCAACCGGTCAGTCCCGTACCGGGAAACCTTCTAGCAGTGTGTGTCGACCAACCGGTCAGTCCCGTACCGGGAAACCTTCTAGCAGTGTCGACCAACCGGTCAGTCCCGTACCGGGAAACCTTCTAGCAGTGTGTGTCGACCAACCGGTCAGTCCCGTACCGGGAAACCTTCTAGCAGTGTGTGTCGACCAACCGGTCAGTCCCATACCGGGAAAACTTCTAGCAGTGTGTGTCGACCAACCGGTCATTCCCATACCGGGAAAACTTCTAGCAGAGTGTGTCGACCAACCGGTCAGTCCCATACCGGGAAACCTTCTAGCAGTGTGTGTCGACCACCCGGTCAGTCCCGTACCGGGAAACCTTCTAGCAGTGTGTGTCGACCACCCGGTCAGTCCCGTACCGGGAAACCTTCTAGCAGTGCGTGTCGACCAACCGGTCAGTCCCGTACCGGGAAACCTTCTAGCAGTGCGTGTCGACCAACCGGTCATTCCCATACCGGGAAAAGCTTGCTCGGGAAGAAAATATTGGCAAGCCATGCATAGGTAATGTCGAGGTGGGTGACAACAGAGGCGCTGTGTCGATATCTGTCCTCTGTCACCCTCAGCCTAACTTCCCACTCTCCTTCTCTCTTCTCACCAGAGCGAGGGGGGAGATCAGCCGTATACAGCAATAATGACATTAACTGGAAATAATTATATACATAAAACAACAATAATTAAACAAAAAATACCCAGAGACGCAAAATAAACAAAAAAAAAAGAAATAATATGATAAGAATAAGGAGAAAAACGCACACACACACACACACACACACACACACACACACACACACACACACACACACACACACACACACACCAATCCCCCTATATATAGCCTTCATAGCACGTCGTGGCCTGACGGGAGACATCTCCCGTCATGCAGGGTGCAGTCGCACCTCCACAGATCTCCAGTATCATCTATTGATATTGGAAATGGCTCAAAAGGGCCACCACTTATGGGCTATTCATGCCCATGCCACCTTTTGGGTGGCTTAATCTTCTTCATCATCGTCGTGGCCTATTATGGGCTATTCATGCCCGTGCCACCTCTTGGGTGGCTTACTCTTCATCAATCAATCAAGAGAGAGGATGGCGCACACCTGATGGTAAAAAAGCCCGCTGCAGTTCGATACCCTTACTGCTACAAAAATGATTTTCTCATTATCGCGTTAGCATGATTACCTTGTGAATATATAGTTATATATATTATTAATATATAATATTATATATATAATATATATAATCTATATTATGATATATAGTTACATATATTAATAATAACCATCACCTCCTCTACAACACCCGCGCATATATGCCCTTATACAGACTATCTTGAGATTCTTAAGATGATTTCGGGGCTTAGCGTCCCCGCGGCCCGGTCCTCGACCAGGCCTCCTTTTTGTTACACACTCCCAAGAAGCAGCCCGTAGCAGCTGTCTAACTCCCAGCTTACCTATTTACTGCTAGTTGAACAGGGGCATCAAGGGTGAAAGAAATTCTGCCCATTTATTTCCGCTTCAACCGGGGATCAAACCCGGAATCTCAGGACTACGAATCCCGAGCGCTGTTCACTCAGCCGTCAGGCCCCTCTAAACAACAGAGACTATAGAAAGTCTCGCTCATACTGTTCTTCAACGGTTCATTTTTTGGGACAAGTTTCCTGTGTAATAAAGTTACGCTAAAGTTTCCCCCTAAACAAGTTAAGTTCGGTAATATCGTTCCGTCTAAACTTTCCCATAATTTTTTTTCCACATACGGCTCGCCGCGATGAATTGTTTTTTGCCCATATTTTTGCTCTTAAAATGATGATCTTTGCCTCGCGGCGTTGAGGAGACGGGAGTGCAGGTCCTGTTTAC
>NC_091231.1:8158144-8160644 GCF_040958095.1 Procambarus clarkii | reverse complement strand
GACTCCTGTCCCATTTCCCTATCATACCTGGTTTTAAAATTATGAATAGTATTTGCTTCCACAACCTGTTCCTGAAGTGCATTCCATTTCCCCACTACTCTCACGCTAAAAGAAAACTTCCTTACATCTCTGTGACTCATCTGAGTTTCAAGCTTCCATCCATGTCCTCTCGTTCTGTTACTATTCCGTGTGAACATTTCGTCTATGTCCACTCTGTCAATTCCTCTGAGTATCTTATACGTTCCTATCATGTCCCCCCTCTCCCTTCTTCTTTCTAGTGTCGTAAGGCACAGTTCCCTCAGGCGCTCTTCATACCCCATCCCTCGTAGCTCTGGGACGAGTCTCGTTGCAAACCTCTGAACCTTTTCCAGTTTCATTATATGCTTCTTCAGATGGGGACTCCATGATGAGGCGGCATACTCTAAGACTGGCCTTACGTAGGCAGTGTAAAGCGCCCTAAATGCCTCCTTACTTAGGTTTCTGAATGATGTTCTAACTTTTGCCAGTGTAGAGTACGCTGCTGTCGTTATCCTATTAATATGTGCCTCAGGAGATAGATTAGGTGTTACGTCCACCCCCAGGTCTCTTTCACGCGTCGTTACAGGTAGGCTGTTCCCCTTCATTGTGTACTGTCCCTTTGGTCTCCTATCTCCTAGTCCCATTTCCATAACTTTACATTTGCTCGTGTTGAATTCTAGTAGCCATTTCTCTGACCATCTCTGCAATCTGTTCAGGTCCTCTTGGAGGATCCTGCAATCCTCATCTGTCACAACTCTTCTCATCAACTTTGCATCATCCGCAAACATCGACATGTAGGACTCTACGCCTGTAAACATGTCGTTAACATACACAAGAAATAGAATTGGTCCCAGCACCGATCCTTGTGGTACTCCACTTGTTACTGTTCGCCAGTCCGACTTCTCGCCCCTTACCGTAACTCTTTGGCTCCTTCCTGTTAGGTAGTTCCTTATCCATTCTAGGACCTTTCCCCCCACCCCCGCCTGCCTCTCGAGCTTGAACAGCAGTCTCATGTGCGGTACTGTATCAAAGGCTTTTTGGCAGTCCAGAAATATGCAGTCTGCCCAACCATCTCTGTCCTGTCTTATCCTCGTTATTTTATCATAGAATTCCAGAAGGTTTGTTAGGCACGATTTCCCTGTCCAGAACCCATGTTGATGTTTGTTCACAAACCTAATGTTCTCCAGGTGTGCAACCAGTCGTAGCCTAATTATTCTTTCCAGTATTTTACAGGGGATGCTTGTCAGTGATACAGGTCTGTAGTTAAGTGCCTCCTCCCTATCTCCTTTCTTGAAGATCGGCACGACATTTGCCTTCTTCCAGCAACTGGGCAATTCTCCTGACATAAGTGACTCGTTAAAGATCATTGCCAGAGGCACGCTGAGGGCCTGTGCTGCTTCTTTTAGTATCCACGGTGATACTTTGTCTGGTCCAACTGCTTTAGTTGCATCTAGAGTTGTCAACTGTTTCATTACCTCCTCTGCTGTCACCTCTATATCTGATAGTCTTTCATCTAGGGTAACCCCTTCCAACAATGGGAGCTGCTCAGGCTCGGTAGTGAACACTCCATGGAAACTGGCATTCAGTGCCTCGCAGATTTCCTTGTCACTTTCAGTATATGCCCCCTCTGTCTTCCTTAGTCTTGTCACTTGGTCGTTCACCGACATTTTTTCTTCTTATATGACTGTGTAGTAACTTAGGTTGTTTTTTCGCTTTGATTGCAATATCGTTCTCATAGTCCCTTTCCGATGTTCGTCTTATGTTAATGTAATCGTTCCTAGCTCTGTTGTATCTGCTTCTGTTGTCCTCTGTTCTTTGTCTTCTGTACTTCCTCCACTCCCGCCTGCTGGCCATTTTTGCTTCCTGACACTGTCTATTAAACCATGGGTTATTATATTCCTTCTTATTTTTTCCCTTTACCGTTGGTATAAATCTCTCTTCGGCCTCCTGGCATTTCTGTATGACTAGGTCCATCATATCTTGGACTGTTTTTCCTCTAATTTCTTCCTCCCACTGCACTTCACCCAGATAGTCCCTTATCCTCATATAGTCCCCTTTCCTGTAGTCAGCTCTCCTTTCCCAGATCTCTTGTCCCATGGTCATAATTTTGAATTCCATCATGTAGTCAAAGACTAGGACACAATGGTCACTGGCCCCTAGAGGTATTTCATGCTCTAAATTCTCGATATCTTCTACGTTCTGGGTGAAAATCAGGTCTAATAGGCTCGGTGCATCTCCTCCTCTTTCCCTTGTGTCTTCCTTCACATGTTGTGTCAGGAAATTCCTGTCTATAACATCTACTAATTTTGCTCCCCACGTTTCATCCCCTCCATGGGGATTCCTTGATTCCCAATTTATCTCTCCATGATTTAGGTCCCCCATGATCAGCAGCTTCGCTCTCATTCTGTGGGCTAGTGTTGCTGCCTTCTGCAGTTCATCAATACATGCTTTGTTGTTGTCATCATACTCCTGCCTGGGTCTT
>NC_091231.1:8020208-8157644 GCF_040958095.1 Procambarus clarkii | reverse complement strand
TTATATGTAAAGGTGCTTGCTCTTTCACTATTAGCAGTCACTATTAGCATTAAGGCACATTCGTATGTTAGTTCCCTTGGTGTAGACTGCAGTGTGGAAGCCACCATTCCTTTCCGCTCGTTATATCTGGAAAGAGCAGCTTCCCATCACTCTCCATCTCGTAAGTGAAACTTATCACCGAATTTTGCTGGAATGCCTCCTTCAGTTGCTGCAGACGTCTGACATCAGGTACCTGCATAAATATGTCGTCAACATACCTGCAGTATATATGGCAGGTTTTAAGTCCATATCAACTAAGACCCTCTGCTCTATGGTACCTATGTAAAAATTCTCGACCAGGGGCCAGATTCACGAAAGCACTTACGCAAGCACTTACGAACGTGTACATCTTTCCTCAATCTATGACGGCTTTGGTTACATTTATTAAACAGTTTACAAGCATGAAAACTTCCCATTCAACTGTTGTTATAGTTATAAACAGCCTCCTGGTGCTTCGGAGCTCAATAACTGTTTAATAATTGGAAACAAAGCCGCCAAAGATTGAGAAAAGACGTACAGGTTCGTAGGAGTTTGCGTAAGTGCTTTCGTGAATCTGGCCCCAGGACACCTAGGGGAGAACCCATGGCGACCCCATCTACTTGTTTACACATGTGCCCATCGGGACTCAAAAAAAGGTGCCTCTTTAGTGCAAGCTTCGAGTAAGTTTCTCAGTATACTCTCTGGTATGTCGTCTTCTCTCTAAAGACGAGATTAAAAGAAAGGTGACACGCCATACAATCTCTGAACAATCAACTGTACCTATAACTAGATTGTTTCACAGGAACTTCTTTTCCACGCATTATAAAACGGATATTATAAGAAAGAAAAGATGTTATTGATAAGAACGTTATCCCCGCAGACACCAATCAGAAAGATGCAAAGAAGGCTGAGTAGCATAATCGACTTGAGAATGGTCCAGGACGGACCGAAACGTCGTCGTCCCTTCACCTTCTAGTGTGTGGTCTGGTCAACATACTTCAGCCACGTTACTGTGACTCATCGCCTGCCGAAAGATGCAATTAACAATTTACTACAAAAACAAGAAGACAGCCAACCTACTCATGAAGAACTCTACAGACACCAAACAGAACGCCTTAAGAGAGACCAACGTTGTCTATGCCTTCACATGCCCACTTGGGGACTGCCAGGCTCAAAGATCTCAATATATAGGCAAGACAATAACGTCTCTCTCTAGGCGATTAACAATGCACAAGCAACAGGGCTCCACCAAGGAACATATAATCTCCTCACACAACCAGACCATCACCAGAGACATCTTAACAAGCAACTCTGAAATAATCGACAGGTATAACGGCAACAGAAGACTCGACATCAGCGAGGCGCTACACATCAAAAAGACAAGACCAGCAATCAACAACCAGTTAAGACATAATTACATTCTACCCACTTCAAGACCCTGAGCCAACATAGAGACAGTAGCAGCAAGAACATAAACTGTTGATGCATGGAATAGCCTATTAATATCCCTTATGTTATGACATTTATCCACTTGTTCACTTCACTCACGTCCTGTGCCACCTCACCCCAAGAGAATATAAGCATTTGCAAAAGCATGGTAAAACACCATTTGGTCACCACTTGGTCCGGGAGACATCTCCCGTCACGCAGGGTGCAGTTGCGCCTCCACAGATCTCCAGTATCATCTTTTGATACTGGTAATGGCTCGAAAGGGCCACCACTTACGGGCTATTCATGCCCGTGCCACCTCTTGGGTGGCTTAATCATCATCAATCAATCAATCTTGTAAGCCCCACGGGAGACATCTCCCGTCACGCAGGGTGCAGTCGCACCTCCACAGATCTCCAGTATCAGCTCTTGATACTGGTAATGGCTCAAAAGGGCCACCACTTACGGGCTATTCATGCCCGTGCCACCTTTTGGGTGGCTTAATCTTTATCAATCAATCATGGTAAAAAAAATGGGCTCACTATAGCCTGTGCTACATGGACAACAAAGATCTGAGTAGCTTCTGAGATCGTTCTAATCGTAGTAAAATCTAAAACAACAAACAACAACAGCATGTTAAATTTGTCTTTGAAAATGTAAGGAGTACCTTGCGAAACGCATCCCTAGGCGTCAGACTATAATATATATATATATATATATATATATATATATATATATATATATATATATATATATATATATATATATATATATATATAAAACGAAAGGACATTATAGGAAACACAGATGAGTCACAGGGATGTCAGAAAGCACCTTTTCAGTCTGAGTCGTAAATAAGTGGAACGGACCATATAAGAAAACTGTCGAAGTCAATTCGATACACAACTTTAAATGTAAATGTAATATGAAAAACGAGTGACAAGTGTCACTGAATTGAACTAATGACGGTCGAGAGGCGGGGCTTGGGAGCGGATGCTCGACCCTACCAGCTCAACCAGTTGAATACATAATTTTTTACATAATATGTAGCGAGAGAGAGAATCGGGAGCCATTACACTAAGCCTCTTGTCAACTGAAATCACATTTCTATCCTGGCAGCAAAATTAGGTCAGTACAAATAAATGAACACACACACATACTGGCTACAAAAGTTCAACCCAAGTAAATGTAAGGTAATGAAACTGGGCGGAGGAAACAGGAGGCCAGACACTGGATGCCGATTGTGAAATTATAAAGTCCTTCATGAAACGGACAGAAAGAAAGATCTAGGAGTTGATATCACGCCAAACCTGTCTCCTGAAGCCCATATCAAAAGAATAACATCGGCGGCGTATGCGAGCCTGCCTAATATCAACACTGCCTTCAGAAACCTGTGTAAGGAATCATTCAGAACCTTGAATACCACATATGTAAGACCAATCCTGGAGTATGCGGTCCCAGCATGGAGCCCGTACCTTGTCAAGCACAAGACGAAGCTGGAAAAAGTTCAGAGGTATGCCACTAGGCTAGTGCCAGAACTAAGAGGCATGAGTTATGAAGACAGACTACGTGAACTGCACCTCACGTCGCTGGAAGACAGAAGAGCTCGGGAAGACATGATCACCACATACAAAATTCTCAAGGAAATTGACAGGGTAGACAAGGATGGATTATTTAATACGGGTGGCACACGCACAAGGTATCACAGGTGGAAATTGAGTAACCAAATGAGCCACAGAGACATTAGAAAGAACTTTTTCAGTGTCAGAGTAGTTAGTAAATGGAATGCACTAGGAAGTGATGTGGTGGAGGCTGACTCCATACACAGTTTCCAATGCACATATGATATGCTCGAGAAGCACAGGAATCTGTACGCTAGTAGACTGACGATTGAGAGGCGGGACCAAAGAGCCAAAGCTCAACCCCCACAAGCACAAGTAGGTGAGAACAACTAGGTGAGTACCCCGCTAATACTCCTCACCCCCAATTATTATTATTAACATCTTTATTGACAAAATTAATTACAATTTTGCCTAATCTGAGGATTTTGATAGTCTTATTAAATTGAGGATAATGCTGGTATTCACTGTCACGCAGGACAGAGGGTCATACATAAGACAATAGGTCTAAACCTCTCTGACTATATTAGATAACTCACCTACACACCAGATACCCGCAATATTTCCAATAAACCAAAAATCTTCGAAACTTTCCATGAAAACTCACGTCATGTACTTGGGAGCGGTCACCGCCGCAGCTCGGGTCATTTCACTAAACACGCGGCAGTGAATTTAGAAACCCGGAACCTGGGGGAAATCTGTAATTCCTTTTTACCTCTTGTCTTTGTCGCATGATTGCTGGTGGGAACGTAATTCTTTTTGCGTGTGTTTAAAGTTTTTTCTTAAGGAGAGCTATCAAGAGGCCATTCGACCGCGTCGATGTTCTCTGTGTGACTCTCGTCTCCGGAATTCGGTTGGAGGTAGTTGTTTAGAATGGATTATGTCGAATTGTAAGATGATTCGACGAATCCTAAATATTATATCCTGACACATCCTAATGTAATATTAATACATTAGGATGTGTCAGGCTCGATTGGACTAGGCTACGTTGGTTCGGTTTAGGCTAGGTTAGATTGGGAAAGGGTTCGACTCACAACCCATGGATCCCGGGTTCGATCCCCGGGTTGAGGGGGGACAGAAAGGCACGACGCCTTTCACCCGATACCTCTATTCATCTGGAAGTAAATGGATATCCAGGAGTTAGGCAACTGTTGTGGATGGTATCCTGGAACAGATCAGTCGTTGACGTAGGGGGGGGGGGAAGGGATATCGATACAGGCTTCCAGACCCCCTACAACGGGAATAATTTATTATACAGGTGTAAATCAAGGCTGTACAGGTGTAAATCAAGGCTGTGCAGGTGTAAATCAAGGCTGCACAGGTGTAGATCAAGGCTGCACAGGTGTAAATCAAGGCTGTACAGGTGTGAATCAAGGCTGTACAGGTGTGAATCAAGGCTGTACAGGTGTAAATCAAGGCTGTACAGGTGTAAATCAAGGCTGTACAGGTGTAAATCAAGGAAGTCCAGGTGTAAATCAAGGCAGTCCAGTTGTAAATCAAGGCTGTGCAGGTGTAAATCAAGGCTGCACAGGTGTAAATCAAGGCTGCACAGGTGTAAATCAAGGCTGTGCAGGTGTAAATCAAGGCTGCACAGGTGTAAATCAAGGCTGCACAGGTGTAAATCAAGGCTGCACAGGTGTAAATCAAGGCTGCACAGGTGTAAATCAAGGCTGTACAGGTGTAAATCAAGGCTGTGCAGGTGTAAATCAAGGATGTCCAGGTGTAAATCAAGGCTGTCCAGGTGTAAATCAAGGCTGTCCAGGTGTAAATCAAGGCTGTACAGGTGTAAATCAAGGCTGTACAGGTGTAAATCAAGGCTGTGCAGGTGTAAATCAAGGATGTCCAGGTGTAAATCAAGGCTGTCCAGGTGTAAATCAGGGCTTTCCAGGTGTAAATCAAGGCTGTACAGGTGTAAATCAAGGCTGTACAGGTGTAAATCAAGGCTGTTCAGGTGTAAATCAAGGCTGTACAGGTGTAAATCAAGGCTGTACAGGTGTAAATCAAGGCTGCACAAGTGTAAATCAAGGCTGTCCAGGTGTAAATCAAGGATGTCCAGGTGTAAATCAAGGCTGTACAGGTGTAAATCAAGGCTGTACAGGTGTAAATCAAGGCTGTACAGGTGTAAATCAAGGCTGTACAGGTGTAAATCAAGGCTGTACAGGTGTAAATCAAGGCTGTACAGGTGTGAATCAAGGCTGTACAGGTGTAAATCAAGGCTGTACAGGTGTAAATCAAGGCTGTACAGGTGTAAATCAAGGCTGTCCAGGTGTAAATCAAGGCTGTACAGGTGTAAATCAAGGCTGTTCAGGTGTAAATCAAGGCTGTACAGGTGTAAATCAAGGCTGTACAGGTGTAAATCAAGGCTGCACAGGTGTAAATCAAGGCTGTCCAGGTGTAAATTAGAGTTTCACACCTGGATACTTGAAGACATTCGCACGTTCTACCTCAGCACACAGATCAATTTGACTTTTACAATACTTGATACATATATCAAGACTCACCAGCGAAGTTGACTCTTCGATGAACACTAATTTATATATATATATATATATATATATATATATATATATATATATATATATATATATATATATATATATATATATATATATATATATAGGGGTAACACCTCTTTTATGACCCATAGCCACAGAGAAGCATTCAGAGAAATTCGTCGTTTGACTTTAGAGACAAAGAAATCACCTTAAGGGGACATGTTCAGTAGAAGGCAGAATAGAACAAGGTGAACATGTTCAGTATAAGGCAGGATAGAACAAGGGGAACATGTTCAGTATAAGGCAGAATAGAACAAGGGGGAACATGTTCAGTATAAGACAAGGTACAACAAGGAATTTAGAAATAAACCTACAGGCTTGAAGGAAGGTAACAGATGGAATGCCCAAGAAGGAAAGATAGGAGATGCAGATAATAAAGCCAATACCAAAGATAACACAACAGGAGCCAGGAGGGTCGGGAGCTACCTCGTCCAAAACATCCACAGGTGACAAGGCGGGGCTGAAGAGCTTGCGCTCGACTGTATATAGATTGGCCAAGTCCATATCGACATTTAAGCATTGCACAGTAGCGCACATCTTGACCCCAGCGCATGTTGATGGGGTCAGAGTATCTCCCAATTGAAAGGTCAGTGGATATTGACCTCAGCTTCTCACGACGAGGTCAAGAAGATGCTTCTGGTCCTAAGTTGTCATCTCATTTATGAAGCCTCTGATGCTATATTGTTATCTCATTTATGAAGCCTCTGATGCTATATTGTTATCTCATTTATGAAGCCTCTGATGCTATATTGTTATCTCATTTATGAAGCCTCTGATGCTATATTGTTATCTCATTTATGAAGCCTCTGATGCTTTATTGTTATCTCATTTATGAAGCCTCTGATGCTATATTGTTATCTTATTTATGAAACTTCTGATGCTATATTGTTATCTCATTTATGAAACTTCTGATGCTATATTGTTATCTCATTTATGAGACCCCTGATGCTATCTTATTTTCTCAGGTATGAAGCCTCTGATGCTATCATGTCATCTCATGAATGAAGCCTCTGATGCTATCTTATCTTCTCAGGTATGAAGCCTCTGATGCTATATTGTTATCTCATCTATAAAGCCTCTGATGCTATCTTGTCATCTCATCTATAAAGCCTATGATGCTATCATGTCATCTCATCTATAAAGCCTCTGATGCTATACTGTCGACTCACATATGAATCATTCACAAAGTGACAAATCAAGATTTATAAATGTCTTTAAACGACAAAAAAAAAACGCTTTCTTCCCATTCTCTTCCAAAAAAAAAGCTAACCGGGTGAAATTATACAAATGGAGTGGATAGCAGAGTGGGCGTCACGTCCAAGCCATCACACGGGGCAGGTTTTCCTTCGCCCTCTAATCTCTGTCTGCTCCGGGTGCACACAATTTCCAGCAAAATATATATATATATATTTGTCTCCGCGGTTCTTCTTTTAAAATGTTTCGTGGGAGTGACATTCGGTGGGAGAAACGGGGGGAGGTGGGGGGGGGGGAAGTAATTACCTAAGTGTAATTACCTAAGTGTAGTTACAGGATGAGAGCTACGCTCGTGGTGTCCCGTCTTCCCAGCACTCTTTGTCATATAACCATCTATAACCATATAACCATATTTTAATCTTTGTCATAATATATATATGTCATAAGTGGGAGGGTGTGTGTGCAGGATTCTTAATTATAGTTTCGTTTGGTGATTCTCACCGCTACAATTTACGGGCTCACCATAGCCCGTGCTACTTGGAACTTTGTTCCAGGTAGCGAATCTTTAACAACAACAACAACAACAACGCTACAAGATGTAGGGGGGGGGGATAAATGAAGTTATTTGTGCTAAAATATTGATTTTTGTATATTTTAGTTCTATTTTTGTTTTAAAATGTGTTCTCAGGCACATTTAGTCACCAGTGTTTAATAATAAAGTTTTGATGTTTAAAAATTGCTTTTTCTGTAGTTTTTATATTGAGAACTTTCTATAATGTTGATGTTGAGAACTTTCTGCAGTTTTTATATTGAGAACTTTCTATAATGTTGATGTTGAGAACTTTCTGCAGTTTTTATATTGAGAACTTTCTATAATGTTGATGTTGAGAACTTTCTGTAGTTTTTATATTAAGAACTTTCTATAATGTTGATGTTGAGAACTTTCTGCAGTTTTTATATTGAGAACTTTCTATGATGTTGATGTTGAGAACTTTCTGTAGTTTTTATATTGAGAACTTTCTATAATGTTGATATTGAGAACTTTCTGTAGTTTTTATATTGAGAACTTTCTATAATGTTGATATTGAGAACTTTCTGTAGTTTTTATATTGAGAACTTTATATAATGTTGATATTGAGAACTTTCTGTAGTTTTTATATTGAGAACTTTCTATAATGTTTATTCTGATAACTTTCCAACAGGTGGGAGTGAAGCAATCACAAGGAACCAGCCGCACACATCTCCTTGAGGAAAAGTTTCTTTGTGTCTCTGTCATAGGAGGAGGTAGGAGGAATGAGGTGGATGACACTCATGCTGTCATGGTTACCTCTCCCTGTGGTAGGTCCATGCAAGATGGGTCTCCTCCCCCTTCCCTATCACCATGCCAGAAGTCTGTGTGTATCTCCTCAATACGCCCCGATCTCAATACGCCTCTCATGCTATCAGAGGCGTATTGAGGTGACCAATCAGCGAAGCTGGAGTCACCATTCTGACTCCTTAACGTCTTGTATAAGCTTCACGTGACTTCTTGAGTGGTTCTACGACACCTTCCGTGACCACTGTCATTAGACCTCCCTACTCACTGCCCCACGTCCTTCACTTTTCGTATTATTGAGCCTTTTATGGTTATTGAGCCTCTTACTGATACCTTTCTCGAGTCGTCGCGGATTTTCAAGTTGATGTTGCCATCAGTAGTTATATTCTACTTAAGAAGCATTACTGGACACTCCAGAAGGTTTTAAATAGTTTCAGAACGATTTTTAAGCTTATGTACCCCCTCTACGGCTGTCAGTGATTGAAGTACATTGGTATCCAGTAGGTAGCTGTTATTGGTTGTATAAGTGTAAGACTTGACGTTACAACTGTCGGTCTGTTAGGACCTGCAAGGAGGCTTTGTGGGTGAAACAGGTCCCATTAAAAGTTACCATAGTAACATTGGGGTCAAAGTTTCTTTGAATTGAAGGTTTCTTTGGAGTGAAAGTTTCTATGGAGTAAAGTTTTATTTGTAGTGAAGGCTTCTTTGGAGTTACTGAAAGCCTGGGAAGCTTAATCAACACTAAGCTTCAAAGATAAACACAGGCAGCAGCAGCAAGAGGAGCCGGGATTACTGCACATGACAACAGCAGCAGCAGCAGCAGCAGCAGCAGCAAGAGGAGCCGGGATTACTGCACATGACAGCCGCCACCTATAGAGAGGCGGGGCCCAAGACACTCCCACTCACATCCAAGTGACCCCAAACGGCTAGACATGTCACCGAACTCCTTGACACAAGAACAAATCCACAAGGGCAGTGACGAGGATTCGAACCTACGTCCGAGATCATCTTGTCCATCTACGTCCATCTTGTCCATCTTCTACGTCCTTGACACAAGCTTCCCTAAACAGCACACACATTTGAGGTATTCCCACACAATGGCAAACCTAAGAATGATTCAAAATACTCTACACAACGTACGTGATACCATTACTGGAGTGTGCAGCGCAAGCTTGGTACCCACACCTTTGCAAATACACAGGAAATACCAAGAAGGATCGACGATGTCCGATCAGATTAACCACTGAGGTAAAAGATCTGGATTAAAAAGACACATTTGAAAGACCTCACTCTTTCAATGCTAGAGAAGACACGGTGGGGACATGATCACAACATATATGGTATTTTCAGTAATAAATAACTGATCATTAAGAGCACAAGAGCCCGGGTTGAGCCCGGGAGCGCCTCACTGCGACGCCTGCAAGATCTCTCAAGACTATCTACACGACGCAACTTTAGGTAATTAGTAAGAGGCGTGAGGCAAACACGTGTGGATAACATACGGCCATCCTGCAGTGTGAGGGAGCCAGTGTTCTTCTGCCTTCTAATTTACAACAGCAGCTGCTGCAGCTGTTGCAGCTTCTGCAGCTGTTGCAGCTTCTGCAGCTCTAGATGCAGATGTTGCAGCTTCTGCAGCTTCTGCAGCTGTAGATGCAGCTTCTGCAGCTGTAGATGCAGCTTCTGCAGCTGTAGATGCAGCTGTTGCAGCTGTAGATGCAGCTTCTGCAGCTGTAGATGCAGCTGTTGCAGCTTCTGCAGCTGTAGATGCAGCTTCTGCAGCTGTTGCAGCTTCTGCAGCTGTAGATGCAGCTTCTGCAGCTGTAGATGCAGCTTCTGCAGCTGTAGATGCAGCTGTTGCAGCTTCTGCAGCTGTAGATGCAGCTGTTGCAGCTTCTGCTGGTAGAGCCATTAACAAACTTCTTGACTATGGTAATAAACGCTGTTGTACTTATTTCCCGCAGCATTAAGGGTCTCCTAACATTGTCAATTCCAAGAGAGAGTTATTATGACGTTCTTCCTGTTGTTGAGAGATATAGTAAAGATGTTATCGTGACCATTACTGGGTCACTATTCACTATTTCCTCACTATTCTTCACCAACACCTTAATGGGAAAGGTCGAGTTACTTGTTATCTAAGGTCAGACAGTCCATTATATTAGAGCAAGCTTGGCCTATAAAAGAGAAGGAATATATAGATAAGCAAATATACTTAGATGGGATATCAAAGAATATTTCGCTCCAAAAAATACAAAAAAATAGGAGGGGATAGAGAAAGTGAAATGTAGGAAAAATTGCAAATGGCTCCGAGTCTGGAGAGGGAAGTGACAGATGCAAGACTACACAACTCTTAACATGGAAGATCTTGCAAGAGAGCAACACTAGCAGCCTAGAGGGGGCCCCAGGAGCCGGATGGTCGCCCTGAGTTATATGCCAGTATGTCCACATTAATTTATTACATGTGTGTGCCTTTATTGCGAAGTTCTTAGGTTAGGATTTTGTGTAATATCAAATAAATCAAATAAATGTGAAATAAATGTGAAATAAATGTGAAATAAAAAATCGTTAATGACTTGAAAAAATATCAAATATTCTTCATATTAATTAATTCTCATTTTATTATCCAGGTTACTTAGAATACTTGTAGACTCCCTTAATTACTTTAC
This sequence comes from Procambarus clarkii, assembly GCF_040958095.1. Taxonomy (NCBI): domain Eukaryota; kingdom Metazoa; phylum Arthropoda; class Malacostraca; order Decapoda; family Cambaridae; genus Procambarus; species Procambarus clarkii. Next base: position 8,146,852 of record NC_091231.1, on the reverse strand, counting down.
TGGATTATAAGTATAGGCTTTCCCCTCTATGCCCCTCCGAGAGGGGAGCCGGTGGCTGAGCGGACAGAACACTGGACGCGTGATCCTGTGGTCCCGGTTTCTATCCCGGGCGCCGGCGAGAAACAATGGGCAGAGTTTCTTTCCCCCTGATGCCCCTGTTACCTAGCAGTAAATAGGTACCTGGAAGTTAGTCAGCTGTCACGGGCTGCTTCCTGGGGGTGGAGGCCTGGTCGAGGACCGGGCCGCGGGGACACTAAGCCCCGAAATCATCTCAAGATAACCGAGGTATGAGGAGATGAACGCCCTTGGTATACTACATATACCGGCGGCCATATAGGGAGTGAGGTATCATATAGGGAGCGAGGTATCATATAGGGAGTGAGGTATCATATAGGGAGCGAGGTACCGTATAGGGAGTGAGGTATCATATAGGGAGTGAGGTACCGTATAGGGAGTGAGGTATCATATAGGGAGTGAGGTACCGTATAGGGAGTGAGGTATCATATAGGGAGTGAGGTACCGTATAGGGAGTGAGGTATCATATAGGGAGCGAGGTATCATATAGGGAGCGAGGTATCATATAGGGAGCGAGGTATCATATAGGGAGTGAGGTATCATATAGGGAGTGAGGTATCATATAGGGAGTGAGGTATCATATAGGGAGTGAGGTATCATATAGGGAGTGAGGTACCGTATAGGGAGTGAGGTATCATATAGGGAGCGAGGTATCATATAGGGAGCGAGGTATCATATAGGGAGTGAGGTATCATATAGGGAGTGAGGTATCATATAGGGAGTGAGGTATCATATAGGGAGTGAGGTATCATATAGGGAGTGAGGTATCATATAGGGAGTGAGGTATCATATAGGGAGTGAGGTATCATATAGGGAGTGAGGTATCATATAGGGAGTGAGGTATCATATAGGGAGTGCAATTAACAACTGCCAAATTTACAAGTAAATTTATATAAATTATCATTGAATCATGATTAGTTGGGATTTATACCAAAAAGGGCAAAGCATAACAATTTGGAGATAAGTGTAACACAGTACTGGAAGCTATAGCTGGAAGCTGACTGGAATGGGTCAATAGGAGCTGACTGGAATGGGTCAATAGGAGCTGACTGGAATGGGTCAATAGGAGCTGACTGGAATGGGTCAATAGGAGCTGACTGGAATGGGTCAATAGGAGCTGACTGGAATGGACCAATAGGAGCTGACTGGAATGAGCCAATAGGAGCTGATTCGAATGAGCCAATAGGAACTGACTGGAATGAATCATTAGCAGCTGACTGGAATGGACCAATAGGAGCTGACTCGAATGAACCAATAGGAGCTGACTGGAACGGACCAATAGGAGCAGCTTGACAAGAACTATTAAAGCCTAGGCGTTTTATTTTGTCCCGTATTCTTATATTGCTCAGCGTTGCATGAGGCTTGCATGCATCTATTATTCAGATCGTTCCGTCTCTTCTAATTTGGTCCTCTTTATATAGATATAAAACTCCCCATAACGAGAGCTTGCAACAAGCAAGATAACCCCATTCAGGCCTCGGGGTCAACCCGCTGATATAGTCTATTTAACGTCGATTCCTCTAAGAAATGAAAAAAATACAAAGATATTCTTGAAAAAAAAAGAGATGTATCGTGCATCAAATGAAATTTTTGATTATCTAATAATACTGGCCTGGAAATGCACGTGAATAAAGAGATGAGACAAAAGATAAGGAAATCTCTCAGGGGAAGAGTTCCAGACATTATTGTGTGTCATGTGTGGATACATGTGTCATGAGAGTGGACACATGTGTCATGAGAGTGGAGACACGTGACATCACCGCATGCGGCTCCCTGATGGTGACGAGGTTCCACTACAGTGCCACAGAGAGGTCACCAGGCTCCTCTACAGTGTCTCAGAGAGGTCACCAGGCTCCTCTACAGTGTCTCAGAGGTCACCAGGCTCCACTACAGTGTCTCAGAGGTCACCAGGCTCCACTACAGTGTCTCAGAAAGGTCACCAGGCTCCTCTACAGTGTCTCAGAGAGGTTACCAGGCTCCACTACAGTGTCTCAGAGAGGTTACCAGGCCCCACTATAGTGTCTCCCAACCCTACACACCCCCCCAACCCTCCATTATCCACACCCTAACCCTCCACACCCACTATCCCCCTACCCTACACCATCCCATCAGCCAAGGGCGTCTTTTCCAGCTCGGTAAGTTACTCTTTTTGTGGAATTCCAACACTTTACTTCCATTCTCCTGGTGATATCTTTTTGCTCTCTCTTCTCATCTTTTCTCTCATTTCTCTTCATTCGGTGCTTATTTACCCTTGCTTATGTTTACTCTCTCTCTGTCCATCTGATTCTTGCTCTCTCATTTGTTTAATTAAACAAGGGTCTTTAGGATTGGGAATCATGTCCTGATTAGACTGTAATTACAGAACTGATATCCCACTTCGGCTCATTTATTTGTTTTCATTGGGAATAAACTTGATTTGATGCTAAAGTACAATTATGTTTGTCTTAATGATGCTGGAGCCTATACTGTGTGTGTGCCAGAGCCTTCATATGTTCACTCGTGTAAAGTGAACATGTTCATAATACGAGTCAGTAAAGGAATGATCACTCGTCTAATTATGTTCCTGAGAATGGTATATATACACACACACACACACACACACACACACACACACACACACACACACACACACACACACACACACACACACACACACACACACACACACACACACACACACACCTGTACTTGCGTTTGTTTTATCTCACCTTGACAACTAGCTTTTCCCCCCTTCTCTCTCCTACCTTTATCATGGAGTTCTTCTGTCTCTCGTCTTCCAATATTTAGGTCTATCTTTCTCCACCTCTTCCCAGCTTGCCTTAGCCTCTCATTCCTCCCTTCATCACTTGCCTCAGCCTTCTCCTCCCCTCCCTCAGGAGTGGGGGATGGTGAGTGGTAGGCAAGAGAGTCAGGTCTTCTAGGATACCGCTGGTTCATTACTGGCTCTCAAGGAGGAATCTACCATGGAAGGCTCAGTCAAGAGCCACCCACAGTGCGCTCTGCTCTTCTCTTCTTCTTAGGGCCTATTCTGCTGTTGTCACTGGTGCTGAGTATGCTGCTGCTGCTGAGTTTGCTGCTTCTGGTGCTGCTCCTTCTGCTGCTGCTTCTGCTGCTGCTGCTGCTGTTGCTGTTGCTGCTGCTGCTGCTTCTGCAGCTGTTGCTGCTGCTTCTGCAGCTGCTGCTGCTGCTGCTTCTGCAGCTGCTGCTGCTGCTGCTTCTGCAGCTGCTGCTGCTGCTGCTTCTGCAGCTGCTGCTGCTGCTAGAGGTGGTGCTGGCTTTTTCTGTTCCTGCTATTGTTACTGCTACTGGTACTACTGCTTCTATTGCTGCTGGTAAAGTCGCTGCTGCTGCTACTTCTGCTACTGCTATGGCTGCTACTGTTACCATTGATGGTGCTACTGCTTCAGGCTGTGTCTAATGTTACTGATGTAACAATGTTTATAGAAAAATTGAATTACGTGGAAAATTGGTATATTTTTTCTAGATTTTTTCTATGAAAATTGAAGTGAAGTAAAGATCACTCACAGTTCCCATATGTTCACTGGCTGAAGTGAACATATGGGCTCACTTCAATAACAATGAATGGGTACACGTGTTTAGTGAACTTGTGCCATGATGTGAAGTCAATGACATCAATTTGTATTGCTTGTAAACTGTGGTTGTTGTATTGTAGTTGTGGTGGTCGCTTAGACTTAGAGAGTGAACATTTTGGGGTTTGTTGAAGAGTTGAGAGGAACTAGATCTCAGGACAGGTAAGTACTTATATAATTAGTCAATTAGTCTGCTACATAAGATCTGTATCAACAGGCAACTAAATCCCTTTAACATCTCTTCTAATTATTATTAATTGCCCAGTGAATATTTAATTAATCCCTGCTCTAATTAACGAATAATTGTCGGTCAATTTACACTGGTTATCACTTGAGATTCAATACCACAATAGCCAGCCTCCAGGTAGGCAGTCCCGGCTACTGTCGTTGGGTTTCCTGTTCAGTAATGACAGGTAATTATCAAGGGATATTAGAGTATTAAAATTAAAGTAATTAGAGGCTAATTAAGCAGATGTGATGGCAGCTTTTGGTTCGCTATCATGGTAAGTGGTAATGACAGTAGTACTTGAACGTCTGTATCGTCATGTTGATGTTAGTGTTGCAGTTTACTGGTGATGTTGATGTAGTCTGTTGTTAAGGTACACGCTGTAATGGTACTATTCCTGTTGCATAGGGGTACCTAGGGTAAGGTACACACACACACACACACACACACACACACACACACACACACACACACACACACCCACACACACACACACACACACACATGGAATGCATTAGGAGGTGATGTGGTGGAGGCTGACTCCATACACAGTTTCAAGTGTAGATACGATAGAGCCCAATAGGCTCAGGAATCTGTACACCTGTTGATTGACGGTTGAGAGGCGGGACCAAAGAGCCAGAGCTCAACCCCCGCAAACACAACTAGGTGAGTACACACACACACACACTTCCCGCACGAGGCAGAAACAAATGACATAAGAACATAAGAACATAAGAACAAAGGTAACTGCAGAAGGCCTATTGGCCCATACGAGGCAGCTCCTATTCTATAACCACCCAATCCCACTCATATACTTGTCCAACCCGTGCTTGAAACAATCGAGGGACCCCACCTCCACAATGTTACGCGGCAATTGGTTCCACAAATCAACAACCCTGTTACTGAACCAGTATTTACCCAAGTCTTTCCTAAATCTAAACTTATCCAATTTATATCCATTGTTTCGTGTTCTGTCCTGTGTTGATACTTTTAATACCCTATTAATATCCCCCCGGTTATGTCCATTCATCCACTTGTAAACCTCTATCATGTCACCCCTAACTCTTCGCCTTTCCAGTGAATGCAACTTAAGCTTTGTTAATCTTTCTTCATATGAAAGATTTCTAATTTGGGGAATTAACTTAGTCATCCTACGCTGGACACGTTCAAGTGAATTTATATCCATTCTATAATATGGCGACCAAAACTGAACTGCATAATCTAAATGGGGCCTAACTAGAGCAAGATATAGCTTGAGAACCACACCAGGTGTCTTGTTACTAACGCTGCGATTAATAAATCCAAGTGTCCGATTTGCCTTATTACGAACATTTATGCATTGATCCTTTTGTTTTAAATTCTTACTAATCATAACTCCCAGATCCCTTTCGCAATCCGACTTCGCAATCACAACACCATCTAGCTCGTATCTTGTAACTCTATCATCATTACCTAACCTCAGAACTTTACATTTATCAGCATTAAACTGCATCTGCCAATCCTTTGACCATTTCAAAACCCTATCTAGATCAACTTGAAGTGATAGTGAGTCCTCCTCCGAATTAATTTCCCTACCGATTTTCGTATCATCGGCAAATTTGCAAATGTTGCTACTCAAACCTGAATCTAAATCATTTATATATATTATAAACAACAGAGGTCCCAGGACAGAGCCTTGAGGCACTCCACTTACAACATTTTCCCACTCTGACTTGATTCCATTTATACTAACTCTCTGTTTCCTTTGGTATAGCCATGCCCTAATCCAGCTTAATATAGCACCCCCAATACCATGAGACTCTATTTTTTTAATCAGTCTTTCATGTGGCACTGTATCAAAAGCTTTGCTAAAGTCAAGGTATACAACATCGCAATCCTTACCACTATCAACTGCCTCAACAATGCTAGAATAAAAAGATAACAAATTTGTTAAACATGAACGGCCATTTATAAAACCATGTTGCGACTCAATTATTAATTTATGTTTTTCAAGATGAAGACGAATTTTATTTGCTATTATAGATTCGAGTAACTTTCCCACAATAGACGTTAGGCTAATTGGTCGATAGTTAGACGCAAGTGATCTATCTCCTTTCTTAAAAACTGGTATCACATTAGCAACTTTCCAAAACTCTGGCACTCTGCCTGACTCTATTGATTTATTAAATATGGTTGACAGTGGGTCACAAAGCTCCTCTTTGCATTCTTTAAGCACCCTAGCAAACACTTCATCCGGCCCTGGGGATTTGTTTGGTTTGAGTTTTACTATTTGTTTAAGAACATCCTCCCTGGTAACTGCTAAACTCGTCAACCTGTCCTCGTCCCCACCCACATAGACTTGTTCGGCTGAAGGCATATTGTTAAGTTCCTCTTTAGTAAATACAGATACAAAATATTTATTAAAAATACTACTCATCTCTTCATCACTATCTGTTATTTGACCTGTCTCAGTTTTTAATGGACCTATCCTTTCCCTAGTCTTAGTACGATATAACTGAAAAAACCCTTTAGGATTTGTCTTTGCTTGCCCTGCTATGCGAACTTCATAGTTTCTTTTTGCTTTCCTTATCTCTTTTTTAACATTTCTAACCAGTTGTACGAATTCCTGTTCTAAAGTGACCTCCCCATTTTTAATCCTTTTGTACCAAGCTCTCTTTTTACCTATAAGGTTCTTCAAATTCTTTGTTATCCACTTTGGGTCATTAGTATACGATCTATTCAATTTGTATGGTATACTACGTTCCTGTGCTTTGTTTAGAATATTCTTAAATAAGTTATATATTGAATCCACGTCGAAATCCCCATTTAAGTCACCTATCGCTGGGTTCATGTCTCGCTCCAAGACCGGCCCACACCCCATACCCAAGCCTTTCCAATCAATTTGACCCAAAAAATTTCTTAGGCTATTAAAATCAGCTTTTCGAAAATCTGGCACTTTAACAGAATTTTCTCCTACTGGTCTATTCCATTCTATGCTAAATCTGATTTCTTTGTGATCACTGCTCCCTAGCTCACTCCCTATTTCGATGTCATTAATTTGCGTTTCCCTGTTAGTTAACACTAAATCTAAAATATTATTTTCCCGTGTTGGTTCCTTAATGTGTTGCGTAAGAAAGCAATCGTCAATTAATTCTAGAAAATCTTCTGCTTCACTATTCCCTGTTTTGTTCAACCAGTTTATTCCGCTAAAATTAAAGTCACCCATGACATAAATACTGTTAGATCTAGATGCTCTAGATATTTCATCCCATAGATGCTTTGCTTCCATTCTGTCTAAATTTGGTGGCCTATATATTACTCCTATTATAATATTATTAGCTTTTTCGTTTAATTCAATCCAAATAGTTTCTGTGTGTGGCTCTGTTTTGATTCCCTCTTTGAGACTACATTTCAAATTGTCCCTAACATATATGGCTACTCCACCTCCTCGTCTAATATATCTATCTGTGTGAAATAGTTTAAATCCATATATTTGATATTCAGCTAATAGTTCTCTATTTTCTACATTCATCCACGTTTCGGTAAGTGCAATAATATCTATTTTTTCTGTGCAGACAAGAGCATTTAATTCGTTAATTTTATTTCTTAGACTTCTACTGTTAGTGTAATATACCCTAAGTGAATTGTTATTTTGCGGACCTTCTCTTTCCCTGATCGTTTTGCCAATTCCTTTCTCCCACAAACACATACTTTTATTACCTCCTTCCTCCAAATCTATTCCCATACCTCTATCTACTAACAGTTTAAACCCAAACAAACACCTCTAACCACTTCTTCTAGCGAGTTCGCAACAGCAACAACCCCAGCTCTCGATAGATGCACCCCATCACGAGCATACATTTCATTTCTTCCATAGAAGTGTTCCCAGTTATCTATGAAAGATATTGCATTTGATTTGCAATATCTTTCCAGCCGGCAATTGACACCAAGTGCCCTCGATATCCATTCATTTCCCACTCCCTTTCTTGGAAGAATGCCACATATGATCGGGATTCCTCCCTTGCTCCTAACTAACTCTATGGCTGTTTTATACCTCTGAATCAGTTCCTCACTCCTGACTCGACCAACATCATTTCCTCCCACGCTAATGCAAATAATGGGATTGTTCCCATTACCAGCCATAATATCATTCATGTTGTTTATAATATCACCAATGCCAGCTCCGGGATAGCAAACCCTTAACCTGTTCCCCCTATCTCTAGCACAAAACGTTCTATCCAAATACCTTATCTGGGAATCTCCCACAACTAATGTTTGCTTAGGTACTTCCTTTACTTTCATAACTTCTTTCATAACTTCTTAGGTACTTCCTTTACTTTCATAACATAACTAAATGGGCAAAGTTTCTTTCACCATGAACGCCCCCTGTTACCTAGCAGTAAATAGGTACCTGGGAGTTAGTCAGCTGTCACAGGCTGCTTCCTGGTGTGTGTGTGTGTGAAGGAAAAAAAAGTAGTTAGTAAACAGTTGATTGACAGTTGAGAGGCGGGCCGAAAGAGCAAAGCTCAACCCCCGCAAATACAACTAGGTGAATACAACTAGGTGAATACACGCGGAAGAGAACCCTCTCACTGTATATATTTAATGCTGTAGCTGCTGTTTTTATCGGCGTTGTTGCTGCTATTGATGCTGGTGTTGTTAGAGAGGGGTTATAACCCCATTGTCTCGCCTGAACCCACACCAGGTATAATGGGGGGAAGGGGGAACCTTGGATAAGTCCCATTCCCTTCAAGGTCACTGGAGATGGTGGACTTCAGGTGCAAACTCCAGGCCATCTTTGAAAATGGGATGGTCAGAGGATAGGCACTATTCCTTCCTCCCATCCTTATCCAGCCTTGAAATGTGGGAACTGAGGGGATAGAGAGGTTACCAGGGACGGAAGAGGGGACGAGAGAGGGTCAAAAGGAGGGGAAACAAATAGGGAGGGCAAGAGAACTCTCCGACCAGAAGAAAGGGGGGAATGGAATAGAACTAAAAGGGGAAAGCGGCAAGCCATTACGACTAAATACCACTTGAAAGTGATCAGGATAAGGATTTGGGATTGGACGGGGGGAAAGGAATGGTGCACAACCACTTGGATGGTCGGGGATTGAACGCCTGCACCTGCATGAATGATTGGTTATTATTATTACCTATACACCGACCTCAGGTGTAGAATGGGCTTGATGATGCTGATTATACAGAGGAAGGGGTGTGTTGGTTGTAGGGGGGTTGTAGTGGTGTTGTGTTGGGTGTAGCGAGGTTGTGAGGTATCAAAGGCTACAGAGATGTTGTGGAGTAAGGTTATACTCGTCGAAATTTATGGTTAACTTACCTAACGGCACTTACTTAACAGTGTTTAATTAACATCACTTAACTGCACCTACTTGGCTGCACTTACTTAAGAGAGTGTACACAGGAGCCTGGCCAACTGTTGGTCGCTGAAGGGAGTATAGACCCTCGATAGCGGCTCCTTTGTTTCGTTTTCCAGCAAACTTTTCCAGCAAACTTTTCCAGGTTTCCTTTTCCTTTTGTCTGCAAGTATGGGGTGAAGGGCCGCTCCTACTGGCGTTCCCCTCTCCCCTGGTTTACTGCACTTACACCAAACAAGTGTTTCCTCCCCTTGTTTATGCCTCATCTTGTCTGCCTTTCAAACAAGTTCTCTCGTCAATTGATTGTCCAATGTGGATTTTATCTTTATACAGTTTAGAGCATTGGTACCAGCACAAAATATTGTAATGGTGTTGAGGGTTGTGGTGTGGGTGACCCCCTCACCCCTCTCTGTGGGGGGGCACGCCCCCCTCTCTCAGCTGTGGAGACCCCCCATGAACTTCACCGTCGCGGTAAATACCGATCAAAAAACAACACTATTTCAGGGGAAATATTTTGCTTAGTTCCCCCTCCAGGAGCCCGCGAACTCTTGAGTCTGGTCAGGCATTCCTGATGTGGAGGAGGGGGATGTGGAGGATGGGGGGAGGGATGTGGAGGAGGGGGATGTGGAGGATGGGGGGAGGGATGTGGAGGATGGGGGGGGAGGGTAGATATGGAGGCAGAGGGAAAAATGTGGAGAAGGTAGAGGGTGCAGAAGTACTGAGGTAAATGTGGAGGAATGGGGAAGAGAGGGGAGAGATGTAGGGGAGGAGGAGAGAGAGAGAGAGAGGGGGGGGAATTGGGGGGGATAGGATGCAGGAGGTCGATGATGGAAGCAGGAGAGAGAGTAGGTGGAGAGAGTGAGGGGGTAGGGGTGGGGTGGTCGGGGGGTAGGGGGCACAGGATAGCGGGCGGGGGATGCCCAGGCTGGTGGAAGGGGGAGGAGGAGGAGGAGGAAGTCTCTCGCTGGATGAGGGGAATGAAGGAGTGGGGAAGGGGGAGAGCGGGGGGGGGGGCAAGAAGAGGAGCTTGGACGGGAAAGAGGAAGGGGAGATTTTGAACCGAGGTAGGGGGTGCTGGTAGTCGTGGGGGGGGGGGCCGAAGGACGCGTTTGGGGGGGGGGGGATGGAAGAGGGGGTGGGGAGGGGGGGCTTGGTTTATGGGGCGGGGGGCGACATGGAAGAGCCAGAGGTGCTTGGGTACATATCGCCGCCCACCGCCCGCCCGCCCAGACGCGTCTAGACTACAGTTCACCCATGTCGACCCTGCTCCACCCTGGGTGCTACTGTGCCCCCCGCCCGCCCCCCTCCCCTCCCCACACCCACTTCCCCCCCCCCCCCGCCCACATTGGGGGGACATACAGGAGGACGAATGGAATACTCCCCCAGGAAGTGACGTAGTGAAGACTAACTTCATATACACAGATTAAGAGGCCGATGTGATAGAGCCCAATAGGCTCAGGCACCTTGTAACCTGTCCTCTTACAAATTACATCTGAACTTAGCCGTTTGCCGGAATTTTGTTTTTCCCAAAACAGTAAGTTAATGGACCTGTGATAAGTTATAAGGGCAGGAAATATTCCTAAATTTTCAAAACGTCATGAAAAAACGTTAATTGAAAGTTTCCTCTTCTAACCTTACCGAGTAAGCCAGAGGACTCAAACAGAAAACGGGACAGTACATCACTTTCGTGAGCCTATTTCATTTCAAATTACGTCAATTTTTGGCCATAGCGCGCATGCGAGGGGAAAAATGATGTTATTTTTAAGAGTACGGGTTGTCCACTGAGCCAAATCAGTACAAGTAGGTGTATATCCATTCAAAAAAAGAAAAAAAACATTCGAGAGAGAGAGAGAGAGAGAGAGAGAGAGAGAGAGAGAGAGAGAGAGAGAGAGAGAGAGAGAGAGAGAGAGAGAGAGAGAGAGAGAGAGAGAGAGAGAGAGAGAGAGAGAGAGAGAGAGAGACAGACAGACAGAGACAGACAGAGAGCTAGAGAGAGAGAGAGAGAGAGAGAGAGAGAGAGAGAGACAGACAGAGAGCTAGAGAGAGAGAGAGAGATGGAGAGACAGAGAGCTAGAGAGAGAGAGAGAGAGAGAGAGAGAGAGAGAGAGAGAGAGAGAGAGAGAGAGAGAGAGAGAGAGAGAGAGAGAGAGAGAGAGAGAGAGAGAGAGAGAGAGAGAGAGAGAGAGAGAGAGAGAGAGAGAGAGAGAGAGAGAGAGAGAGAGAGAGAGAGAGAGAGAGAGAGAAGACGGAGACAATACAATAGAGAGAGCGCGCCAAGAGTGTGTGTGTGTATGAACTCTATGCCAGAAGCAATTTTTGGGTCCTCCTACAGCCTCCTACATCTGGTAAGCTGACTCGCGGATAATCAATGTTCCTGCACCGAAGCATTGTGCTGAAATGTTATGGCTCCCCGCACTAACTTACCGCCGGCCCAAGCTTTTTCCCGTCTTCCCCCCCCCCCCCCCCCCCCACCCCACACAAGCCCCCCCTTTTTTCTGTCTTTTCTCCCCCACACCCCCCCCTTCTTCCTCCCCTACACTGTTTCCTTTGCACTTATTTTATTATTTAACCTTTTGTTATGTTTGTGTTTAAGACAGCGGAGGATTGGAAAGTTTTCATTCAGCTGATGATAGAGAGAAAGAGAGAGAAAGAGAGAGGAAGAGAGAGAGAGAGAGAGAGAGAGAGAGAGAGAGAGAGAGAGGAAAAGAGAGAGAGAGAGAGAGAGAGAGAGAGAGAGAGAGAGAGAGAGAGAGAGAGAGAGAGAGAGAGAGAGAGAGAGAGAGAGAGAGAGAGAGAGAGAGAGAGAGAGAGAGAGAAAGAGAGAGAGAGAGAGAGACAGACAGACAGACAGAGAGAGAAGAGAGACAGAGAGAGAGAGAGAGAGAGAGAGAGAGAGAGAGAGAGAGAGAGAGAGAGAGAGAGAGAGAGAGAGAGAGAGAGAGAGAGAGAGAGAGAGAGAGAGAGAGAGAGAGACAGATAAATGAGGAAATATATCTCTTTTAATGAGCTGACAACACGACAGTGCTAAACGGAGAGGAGGGAATAAGAGGTGGAAAAAAGGGAAGGGATGGAAGGGGAGGGAGGGTGTCGTGGAATGGGAGAGGGAAGGGGGACCCGACGGAGGAAAGCTACGGGAAGCATGACGCTTAGATTCCTAGAGATAGGTCATAGAAAATTGCGTGCACCATGGTAGCGTCTGAGGGATTACATCAGAAAGCTGAGGATTACATCTGAAGGCTGAGGGATTACATCTGAAGGCTGATGGATTACAGCTGAAGGCTGAGGGATTACATCTGAAGGCTGAGGGATTACAGCGGAAGGCTGAGGATTACATCTGAAAGCTGAGGGATTATAGCAGAAGGCTGAGGGATTACAGCAGAAGGCTGAGGGATTACAGCTGAAGGCTGAGGGATTACATCTGAAGGCTGAGGGATTACAGCGGAAGGCAGAGGATTACATCTGAAAGCTGAGGGATTATAGCAGAAGGCTGAGGGATTACAGCGGAAGGCTGAGGGATTCCATCAGAAGACTGGGGGATTACAGTAATAAGCTGAGGACTACAGCAGAAAGCTGAGGGATTACAGTAGAAGGCTGAGGGATCACAGCAGAAGGCTGAGGGATTACAGCAGAAGGCTGAGGGATTACATCAGAAGGCTGAGGGATTACAGCAAAAGGCTGAAGGATTATAGCAGAAGGCTGATGGATAACAGCAGAAGCCTGAGGGATTACAGCAGAAGGCTGAGGGATTACAGAAGGCTGAGGGATTACAGAAGCCTGAGGGATTACAGCAGAAGGCTGAGGGATTACAGCAGAAGCCTGATGGATTACAGAAGGCTGAGGGATTACAGCAGAAGCCTGAGGGATTACAGCAGAAGGCTGAGGGATTACATCAGAAGACTGAGGGATTACAGCAGAAGCCTGAGGGATTACAGCAGAAGGCTGAGGGTTTACAGAAGGCTGAGGGATTACAGAAGCCTGAGGGATTACAGAAGCCTGAGGGATTACAGCAGAAGGCTGAGGGATTACAGCAGAAGGCTGAGGGATTACAGCAGAAGGCTGAGGGATTACAGCAGAAGGCTGAGGGATTACAGCAGAAGCCTGAGGGATTACAGCAGAAGCCTGAGGGATTACAGCAGAAGGCTGAGGGATTACAGCAGAAGGCTGAGGGATTACAGCAGAAGCCTGAGGGATTACAGCAGAAGCCTGAAAGATTACAGCAGAAGGCTGAGGGATTACAGCAGAAGGCTGAGGGATTACAGCAGAAGCCTGAGGGATTACAGAAGGCTGAGGGATTACAGCAGAAGCCTGAGGGATTACAGCAGAAGCCTGAAAGATTACAGCAGAAGGCTGAGGGATTACAGCAGAAGGCTGAGGGATTACAGCAGAAGCCTGAGGGATTACAGCAGAAGGCTGAGGGATTATAGCAGAAGGCTGAGGGATTACAGCAGAAGGCTGAGGGATTACATGGGAACGCTCCGGAGTGATGAATCAACAAGAGGGATTAAGGGAAGCGCTCCGTAATTATTTATATATGTTGTTTTAACTCAAATTTTGTTAAGACTGCAAAAAAAAAATAACTCTTAAATAATATATTCGATATACTCATTGTTCTTCTTTGATTTAATGTTCTTTAAAAAGCTCTTAATTACACAAGTGGATGAGATCACTATATTCTCTCTCACTGCTTGTCTCACTCCTCACCACTCTATCTCACTCCTTCCCTACATCTATTCCTCCGTCTCAAAATCTATTCCCCCTCCTCCCCCCTCCATTCAATCCCCCCATTTCAAGTACTATATAGTCGTAATGGCTTGGCGCTTTCCCCCTGATAATTCTACAAATCCACAAGGGCCGTGACGAGGATTCGAACCTAGTTCAGTCGATTAAGGTAGTGTCTGGGATGCTCCCGGACGCAGGTTCGAATCCCCTCCCTCTGAACAAATCCACAAGGGCCGTGACGAGGATTCGAACCTAGTTCAGTCGATTAAGGTAGTGTCTGGGATGCTCCCGGACGCAGGTTCGAATCCCCTCCCTCTGAAAAATACAACAACTGGATGGGGAAAATTTCCTGAGCAGCAGCAGGAGGTCCGTCCGGGTTCTCCGGACGGGGCCGTGTGTGCGCCTTTAAACACACAATGGAATCAAAGACACGGCCAATCGTATTCCAATAATGTATAGGATGCGTCGCCTTCGCCAGCCTCTGGAGGAGAAAGCTGAAAGAAAGCCAGAGAAAGCTAAACCAAAAATATCAAAGGATAAGAATGGTTTTACGAGAAGAAAGCTCAAATGAAAGTTAAACACAAACTTTCAAAAGATACTTTAAATAAATTAGACAAAGTTCAAATCAAAGCAAAGTTCAGGAGAAAAAGGAATAGAAGTCAAAAGAAAGTTCAAAGAATTGCGAATGCTAGAGAATTATTCAAAAGACTACTCAAGTACAGCAACAAAGAATAGCTAAGAAAGTTTGAAGCCCTCTCCTACAAGGCACCGTAGTCCAGTTGGCTTCCTCCAGGGAGGAGGGGCGATGAGGGGGGGGGGTGTAGGAGGGGGGTGGGGATGAGGGGGGGCTTGACGGGATGGGCAGAGGCGGTTGGGCACCCTGGCCCCACCGGGTACCCCTCCTAGTGTATGTAACAATAATTATATAAGTATACATATATCATATATATAGTCTGCCTATCCTCCGACAAAATGATTATATAAAAACTAATGCAATGACGTCGCTGTGACGTCATATATGTAAACCTGCCAGGATTCACGAAGCCCTTAACTACAATATTGGTCTTAACTTTTGCGACATCCACACCTCTTACCTCGATCGTAGCGGCTTGATCTGTATTTACGTACAAGACCCGTACGAGCTTGTACAAGACCCTCAAGATCATTTCAATTATGGTCGACATCGTCGACCGGTAGGCCGAGCGGACAGTACACTGGACTTGTGATCCTGTGGTCCTGGGTTCGATCCCAGGCGCCGGAGAGAAACAATGGGCAGAGTTTCTTTCACCCTATGCCCCTATTACCTAGCAGTAAAATAGGTACCTGGGTGTTAGTCAGCTGTCACGGGCTGCTTCCTGGGGGTGGAGGCCTGGTCGAGGACCGGGCCGCGGGGACACTAAAAAGCTCCGAAATCATCTCAAGATAACCTCAAGATCGTAGTATACTGGTTAGTAAATACCTACACTAATCCGCCAGTCCCCCCCCCCCACACCCCAATCAGTAATTAGGGACCTAATGATTGTAAACAATGGATGATTGTATTCCACGGGGAAAACCATACATATCGCCAAACATGCCCAAAGCAAATCAGACGCAAGTACTATACCATATATCAAGAGGAATACAAAAATTAATCGTCAATTTAGGATATACGAAACATACTAGCCAATCAATGCAATTCGAATTATAGGTTGCCCTTGACCCTCCTCTCTCCAAAAAAATGCGAATTGGCAAGAACTGGGTTTAGACAATTGCAACAGCGTCAGCGTAGTTCTCCAGGAGAAATGTACTGGCTGCTCTGAAAAGATTTCTGCAGGTATTGGAAGGTAATCCTGGAGTTAGTGGCAGCTGGGGGATATGGGAAGAGTCACAAAAGAATGTTTTGTTGTGAGAGAGAGAGAGAGAGAGAGAGAGAGAGAGAGAGAGAGAGAGAGAGAGAGAGAGAGAGAGAGAGAGAGAGAGAGAGAGAGAGAGAGAGAGAGAGAGAGAGAGATAGAGAGAGAGAGAGAGAGATAGAGAGAGAGAGAGAGAGAGAGAGAGAGAGAGAGAGAGAGAGAGAGAGAGAGAGAGAGAGAGAGAGAGAGAGAGAGAGAGAGAGAGAGAGAGAGAGAGAGGAGAGAGAGAGAGAGAGAGAGGAGAGAGAGAGAGAGGAGAGAGAGAGAGAGAGAGAGAGAGAGAGAGAGAGAGAGAGAGAGAGAGAGAGAGAGAGAGAGAGAGAGAGAGAGAGAGAGAGAGAGAGAGAGAGAGAGAGAGAGAGAGAGAGAGAGAGAGAGGAGAGAGAGAGAGAGGAGAGAGAGAGAGAGAGAGAGAGAGAGAGAGAGAGAGAGAGAGAGAGAGAGAGAGAGAGAGAGAGAGAGAGAGAGAGAGAGAGAGAGAGAGAGAGAGAGAGAGAGAGAGAGAGGGAGAGAGAGAGAGAGAGAGAGAGAGAGAGAGAGAGAGAGAGAGAGAGAGAGAGAGAGAGAGAGAGAGAGAGAGAGAGAGAGAGAGAGAGAGAGAGAGAGAGAGAGAGGGAGAGAGAGAGAGAGAGAGAGAGAGAGAGAGAGAGAGAGAGAGAGAGAGAGAGAGAGAGAGAGAGAGAGAGAGAGAGAGAGAGAGAGAGAGAGAGAGAGACAGAGAGAGAGAGAGAGAGAGACAGAGAGAGAGACAGAGAGAGAGAGAGAGAGAGAGAGAGAGAGAGAGAGAGAGAGAGAGAGAGAGAGAGAGAGAGAGAGAGAGAGAGAGAGAGAGAGAGAGAGAGAGAGAGAGAGAGAGAGAGAGAGACAGAGAGAGAGAATATATATATACACGTATATATCTTGTCGCAATACAAGCCATTCATAAATAGATAAGAGCATGATGGAGCTTGGCCCCAACCCTCCTATGATATTTCTCATAAGTCACAAATCATCTTGCAAAGTGTTAGAGACACCAAAATGCATATCTGTCATAAGAACATGCATTTTGCATGTCAGTGTCTCAAAACAGTTTTCTGTTATTATTATTAACACATTTAAGTACATCTGCATTTGTGCAGCTGCCCTAGACTATATGAAGGGGAGTACAGTGTGTCAAAAAGCTAGCTACGTGATGCTAAAAATCCCCATCACACAGGATAGTTAGTCATACAGGGCCAAATGTTTAGCAGCCTGCACTGGCAAATTTTGGGTATACTGTGAGGATATCTTCAAGAATACGAGAGTGAATAAAGTAATTGCAGAGCTCCAGGTACCTCATGCCAACGGGTCTGAAAGGTCTAATAACTGGGCATTCAGTGATGTAGTGCGGGAGATCATGCCGTAGTTCCTGCTCACAGAGTTTGCAACTGGAGTGCTCAGGATTGGGAGACCCGTCACCTGCAGCCACCTGCCACAGGTAACGGTAACCCAACCTGATCCTTGCAACCACTGTGTCGCACAGTCTGGTGGACGTTTTGTGCTGCCCATACGAGAGTGAATAATAAGAGTCCATGGACTCTACGCCGAATATTTCAACTACGTCGATTTTATAGAGCGCGTAATGGAGGCAGATCCATCCCCCCCTATCCAGGGAAGGGGAGTACTGCCGACCCCCTATAGGTGCAGTACCCGACCCGCTAAGACCATTTAATACACTCAACAATAATGATAAAAGACAAATTCAAGCACTTCAATCCTGAAATACCTTCCCTTCCAATATTTACAAATATACAGTGATGAACACTGTAGCAGCAGAATGATAAACATTGAAGCAGCAGGCTGATGAACTAAGGATGATAAACACTACAGCAGCAGCAGCAGCCTATTGTACTATGAATGATGAGCACCAGAACAGACTGATGAGCAAGTGTGCTTACTGCAGTCAACAGTATCCCACAACACAAGGCAGTTGAGAGGCGGGACCAAAGAGCTGAAGCTGCACCCCCTGCAAGCCTAATTAGATGACTACAAAGAGACTCGCACTATCACTAAATACCGTGGTATTGAAGCGTAATAACAATGTTGCCATAGGAAATGTTGACTGAGTTTTGCAAAAGCTGTGGGATTTAACTGGTGAGTTGGCGGAGTTTTTACCCCCCCCCCCTCCCCCCTCGGGTGGATAATCTCCTCCAATGAGCAGTTACTTTGTGTTGCGATGATGAGGAGAAAGTCAGAGTAAGTTCATCACTTTATCGGGTAATGCTGGGGATTTACTGCATTGATGTTTAATATTTGTTTAAACTAATACCTTGATTACAGTGTCTGGACATAAGTAGTCAAGGTTAATGCTGTCATTCTGGCGAGGGAGGGGAAGACTGTTGATATTTTTTTTATATATACATGATTCATCTATTGACAGTGAAGATAGTAAAATCCGGATTTTAGAAGAAACTATAAATGTTTATAATATTTTGACACTCAGGTCCCACAGGTGGAGGTGACGAACCCAACAGAAGGCGGTCCCTCTCTGGACCACACCTTCCTTCCGCAAACATCCAACCCCACCACCACAGACACGATTAATCATACAGAAAAAATAAATTCTACCATTTCGTGAGATACGACGAATGTGGTCAGCAATGCGGGCAGCACTGTAAGGCCTATAGTAGGAGAACGTGTAATTACCCAAGTACTATAGTAGGAGAACGTGTAATTACCTAAGTACTATAGTAGGAGAACGTGTAATTACCCAAGTACTATAGTAGGAGAACGTGTAATTACCTAAGTACTATAGTAGGAGAACGTGTAATTACCTAAGTACTATAGTAGGAGAACGTGTAATTACCTAACTACTGTCACAGGATGAGAGCTAAGGTCGTGGTGTCCCGTCTTCCCAGTACTCTTCGTCGTATAATATTTTGAAACTACTGACGGTTTTGGCCTCCACCACCTTCTCACTTACCTTGTTCCAACCGTCTACCACTTTGCAAAAGAAAACTTTCCAATGTTTTTTTTTTTCTGTTTCCTTAGCTTGAAACCGTGTCCTCTTGTTCGTGCTATTGCTGGTTTCAGGAATTCCTCCTTGTCAATTTGGTCGATTTCTGTTAGAATTTTGTATGTGGTGATCATATCACCTCTTTCTTCTATCTTCTAGTTTAGGCATGTTTAATGGCTGTTTCCTGTTTCTTTATGTGCTTCTTGAGATTTGGGCACCATACAACTGCTGCATATTCCAGTTTTGGTCTCAAAAAAGTCATAAACAGTTTCTTTAGTATTTCGCCATCCATATAATTAAAAGCAAGTCTGAAGTTGGAAAGTGACGCATACGCTCCTCTTACAATGTTCTTCAAGTGTTCCTCTGGCGACAGCTTACTATCCACAACCACCCCCAAGGTCTCGTTCTTTATTAGAGTTCTGTAATTCCTTTCCACTTAATTTGTAAGTTGTCTATTGTTTCCGAATCAACATTCCATAACACGGCATTTATCCACATTGAATTCTATTTGCCACTTTACGCTCCAAGCACTTATTTGATCTAGATTAATTAGTGTTTTTTTTGTTAGGTTAGGTCAGGTTAGGTTACATTTGGTTAGGTTACATTTGGTTAGGTTGGTTAGGTTAGGTTAGGTTGGTTAGGTTGGTTATGTTAGGTTAGGTTGGTTAGGTTAGGTTGGTTAGGTTAGGTTGGTTAGGTTAGGTTGGTTAGGTTAGGTTGGTTAGGTTAGGTTGGTTAGGTTAGGTTGGTTAGGTTAGGTTGGTTAGGTTAGGTTGGTTAGGTTAGGTCAAGTCAGGTTACATTTGGTTAGGTTGGTAAGGTTAAGTTAGGTTAGGTTAGGTTGGTTAGGTTAGGTTAGGTTAGGTTGGTTAGGTTAGTTAGGTTAGGTTAGGTTAGGTTGGTTAGGTTAGTTAGGTTAGGTGAGGTTAGGTGTGTTTAAAGAGAAGTGATGACATCATTTGTCTCAGGTCTTAGACCCTTATAAGTAGGGTCTTTTGACCCTATAAGTAGTAGGAGATATTTTGATGACACTCTCAGAGGAAAGTTAGACCTTGTTATAACTAGCACAGTTTTGGGCTTTATATTGAATTCGCTGTCTAAACAACCCAAGGAATTGAACAAATATATTTATATGCAAATATTATGCAGATAAAAACCCCTTAGCAAACATGAATAAAACTTAACGAAGATGTTTGTGTCATTTAATTCGAAAGGCAATTTCAAGTATAATATTAACGATATTTCAGTAATAAACAAAACTGTTTTCAGTGTTTTGGACTCAAAATAACTTTTTGCAACATTCACCCTCCTGACCTTCACATTCTTACCAGGCTTGCAACATTCTGGGGGTTTAGTCACTCGGAAGGAGGTGCAGATAGATGTCCCTTGGGATAGATGGTGAATGTGTCTATCATTGGTAATAGAACAAGCGTACGAAGTGATAATGATGATAGATATCTCTATTGGTGTATCAAGGGCAGAAACGAGTGTGAGATTAAGTGTAGATGTCTATCGATGGAAATAGAACCGGAACAGGTGTGAGACGGACAGTAAATATGTCTATCGATGGGAATCGAACCGGGACAGGTTTGAGACCGACGGTAAGGATGTCTATCGATGGGAATAGAACCAGAACAGGTTTGAGACCGACGGTAAAGATGTCTATCGATGCAAATAGAATCAGAACCGGTGTGGGACTTACGGCAAATATGTCTATCGATGCCAATAGAACCGGAACAGGTGTGGGAGACGGTTTGGAACCAAATATTACCGTTACCTTGTGTCTGTGTCATTGAACTCGCTCGAGGAGATATTGTCTTTTCATATGTGCTGTCACAATAAGTCATAAATCACCATTATTATTGCATTGCAACACTGATCCGATGTCGCCATCGTGCAATATCCAGAATGGGTGCAACTGTTTAATTCACTTATCTGCAGTTACAATGTGTATTTAATTTGGCTTAATTTTTGTTAGGATTTTTGGAACTGTATTTATTGAATCAAAATGATTTTTACTCATAAAAATTGTGTATATTAAATTAGAAAAGATTTTATATATATATATATATATATATATATATATATATATATATATATATATATATATATATATATATATATATATATATATATATATATATATATATATATATATATATCTGGATGAAACTCAGCGAAATAAACAGTTTGCACACTTTACCAAGAAAGTCTCGCTTCTTGCAGGTCTGCGTTCAATCCCCGACTGTCCAAGTGGTTGGGCACCGTTCTTTTCCTCCGTACTATCCTAAATCCCTATCCTCATATCCCTTCCAAGTACTATACAGTTCTAATGGCTTAGTGTTTTCCTCCTGATAATTATCTTACCTTACTTGCGAAAATCATTCCGAAATAATTTTTCAAGATCAAGAAACAATCGGAAGCCTGAAACAATTTCCCTTCGACAATATTTCTGAAATAATTTCCAAAGGAGAATCAATCCGAGAAAATGTATATTAGACAATTTCTTCATCCACATCCTGGAAGCATCGTTCTCACTCCAGGTTACAATTCCTTTGACCATGTTGTGGTACAGTTGACTAAGGCGCATCTGGGAACATCCCGTGCGCAGGTTCGAACCCTCATCGCGGCCCTTGTAGATTTGTTCAAACCAAGTAGTGGGGATGAACAACCAAGTAGTGGGGATGAACAACCAAGTAGTGGGGATGAACAACCAAGTAGTGGGGATGAACAACCAAGTAGTGGGGATGAACAACCAAGTAGTGGGGATGAACAACCAAGTAGTGGGGATGAACAACCAAGTAGTGGGGATGAACAACCAAGTAGTGTGGATGAACAACCAAGTAGTGTGGATGAACAACCAAGTAGTGGGGGATGAACAACCAAGTAGTGGGGATGAACAACCAAGTAGTGGGGGATGAACAACCAAGTAGTGGGGATGAACAACCAAGTAGTGGGGATGAACAACCAAGTAGTGGGGGATGAACAACCAAGTAGTGGGGATGAACAACCAAGTAGTGGGGGATGAACAACCAAGTAGTGGGGATGAACAACCAAGTAGTGTGGATGAACAACCAAGTAGTGTGGATGAACAACCAAGTAGTGGGGATGAACAACCAAGTAGTGTGGATGAACAACCAAGTAGTGTGGATGAACAACCAAGTAGTGTGGATGAACAACCAAGTAGTGGGGATGAACAACCAAGTAGTGTGGATGAACAACCAAGTAGTGTGGATGAACAACCAAGTAGTGGGGGATGAACAACCAAGTAGTGGGGGTGAACAACCAAGTAGTGGGGATGAACAACCAAGTAGTGTGGATGAACAACCAAGTAGTGTAGATGAACAACCAAGTAGTGGGGATGAACAACCAAGTAGTGGGGGTGAACAACCAAGTAGTGGGGATGAACAACCAAGTAGTGGGGATGAACAACCAAGTAGTGTGGATGAACAACCAAGTAGTGTGGATGAGCAACCAAACCAAGTACCCAAATGAGCCACAGAGACACTTGAAAGAATTTTTCAGTTAAAAGTCGGGACCAAAGAGCTGATGCTCAGCCTCCGCAAGTACAATTAGGTGACCATACACACACACGGGCGTCTAATGGCTGAGTGGACAGCACGCTGGATACATAGTCCTGTGGCTAGGGTTCCATCCCCGGCCATGGCGGATATACAAATGGGCAAAATTTCTTTCACCCCGATGCTCCTGTTACCTAGCAGTAAATAGGTACCCGGGAGTTAGACAGCTGCTACGGGCTGCTTCCTGGAGTGGGTGAAGGAAAAAAACCAGGGGCCAGATTCACGAAAGCACTTACGCCAGCACTTACGAAGGTGTACATCTTTCCTCAATCTTCGACGGCTTTGGTTACATTTATTAAACAGTTTACAAGCATGAAAACTTGCCAGTCAACTGTTGTTATTGTTATAAACAGCCTCCTGGTGCTTCGGAGCTCATTAACTGTTTAATAATTGTAAACAAAGCCACCAAAGATTGAGAAAAGATGTAAACGTTCGTAAGTGCTTTCGTGAATCTGGCCCCAGTTGATTGACAGTTGAGAGGAGGGCCGAAAGAGCCAAACCTCAACCCCCGCAAGCCCAATAGGTGAATACAATTAGGTAAATACACACACAGGAACCCGTACAACAGTTGACTGACAGTTGAGAGGCGCGACCAAAGATCCTAAGCTTAACAACCCCACATCCACAATTAGCCGAGTACACGATAATTGACCAATCAGACCACACTGTATCTATACAACTACATTAAAGTGCACTACACCTGATGGCACATCGCTGACGCACTGAGTGACATCAATACATTATTCAGATCTGGGTTAGACAAAAAGTATATATATATATATATCACATCAGGATTACGCCGCCACTGTTCAGCCATTAGTATAACACCTCCACTGTCCCCCCCCGACTCTCCAGTATGCATGAATTCTCATGAAAATTATATGTAGGTAATGTGTGCTTCCCTCGTGTCCTGGCCGAAATGTATGTAGGGATTTAGTGGGACACTGGTTCTGTGGTTCGGTGGCACTCTGTGTGGTACGATGGCACTCTGGCCCTGTGTCACGTGCGGCTGCCAAAGGGGTTTTGCAGAAAAGGTGAATGATTACTCCTTAACTTTACTGTATATGAAGTAGGTGCTTCAACATCTATTTTTAGTACCCCGCCGTCGAGTGCAATATGGCAGTGTTCCTTAGAGTGCGAGGGGAAAGCTGCTTAATGTTACCTAGAGTGCTTATCAAGCTTTTCTGTAATGATGAGTTTAATGATGAGTCAGTTGGTGAGTGCGTACTTGCTGGCGTGATGATTGCGTTCAGATTCCCTGGTGTGTGTGTGTGTGTGTGTGTGTGTGTGTGTGTGTGTGTGTGTGTGTGTGTGTGTGTGTGTGTGTGTGTGTGTGTGTGTGTGTGTGTGTGTGTGTGTGTGTGTGTGTCCCATGTTAAGGTCAGAGATTGAAAGTGGATGGTGCACGACGGTCTTGCTTCCTGCAGGTCGGCGTTCAATCCCCGACGGTCAAAGTGGTTGGGCATCATTCCTTCTCCCCCCCCCGTTCCATCCCAACAGCTTATCCTCACACCTCTTCCAAGTGTAATAGAGCCGTAATGGTCTAGCACTTTCTCCTGGTAGTTCCCTTAATATGAATAAGAAACATTTCCGGATGTGAGACCCACCTTACTCACCTACACTCAGGTGTAGACAGTGATATACCACCACATTACCCACCTATAATCACCCTCACTCACTCAGCATGCAAGCTTAGGTACAACTGAAAAAGAAGAAAGCTTAAGAAAAAATCAATTACATCAAAGTTCCCTCAAGCTTTTGGCATCGTGTCCTGTCTGTCGTGTCAATGATGCAAAACCCCTGACTTGTCCATGTTGGGCACGTACACACTAGCGATTACTGTGAAAAATATAGTGAAGATTTGCTCCAAGCATCTAAGCATCCCACCTCGGAGAGACTTTGGACAGCGGGTCGACCCGTTCTCGAGTCGACGCGGTATCTTTTCATAAGAAACAAACTAAAGAATAATGATGGGAATAATAATTGGGGTTTATACACAGCATCCTGACGTCAATCAACACATACCATGTCCGTCTCAGTCTCTAGAGTTAGAGGGAGAAGGGTCCTTAAGATGTTTCAGGTGTGTGGATGTGTGTGGACGTGAAAGGTACGGATGAATGATACCCAGGTGGACATGTGGAAGCTTAGCCATGGGTGATGGAAGGTGTTGGGTGATCAGCAACAGACTGGCTTTTATATCTGAGATTATATATATATATATATATATATATATATATATATATATATATATATATATATATATATATATTTATATATATATATATATATATATATATATATATATATATATATATATATATATATATATATATATATTAGTATATTTTGGTAGCAGTCTTTCCTGTAGACATATATTATTAAATATGACCGAAAAAGTCAGTCGTAGTCATTTCTACAAACACTTCTATTCAATACCCATTGTTTGTGTTCTGTCTTGTGTTGATACTTTTAATATCCTATTAATATCCCCTCTTGTTCTGTCTTGTGTTAATGCCACATCACCCATCCCACCTCACTCAAATGTAGATATAAAATCGGAGATACGTAAGTTCTATTCAGTTGTGTATTTGTGAACTAAAGTCTTTGAAAATGTAATAAGTTTTACGAAACGCGCCCGTGTCGCGTCAGACTAGAAATAAAAATGAATTTTGGTGAATTAATTTTTGATTTACCTCCAACAGTGAAGCGTAATGTACGAAAGATTGAGAAAATTCGTGTTAGAATTATTAATCTTACTTTTTCGGTCATATTTAATAATATATATATATATATATATATATATATATATATATATATATATATATATATATATATATATATATATATATATATATATATAAAGCGCTCTGCAAGGCCAAGACATGTTTAAGTTTGGTTGTAGGATTTTCTCAGACAATAAAATTAACAGTATATATATTGTTATATTCTATCAAATAGTTACCATAATTACTCTGATTTTAGAAGGATCATTTGCCTGATTTATAGGAAATATTAAATGCAAAGTGTTGCATCACTTAATCAAAACTTCTATATTGCACGCAACAGGCTGCAATTTGTGATCTTCATACACATTAATCCTAGATTTCCTACCGCATGTTTGTCGTTTATAGGATTGCACGTTTTTGCGGTCAATGTTGCTACACATTCAGCTCAGAATCCCTTAATTAATCCCTTATTGTGTGAGGCATAATACTCTCAATAAGGAGTTTACAGTTAATTAATTATTGTTCAAGAAATGACGCCATCAAGAACTTTTATCAGAAACTTAGAAAATAATAAGTTTAAAGGCTTTTACTTCAGACAAAAAATAAAACTGTGTTTTTTTCATGTTAAAAAAAATATATATAAAATGTGAGATGATGGAAGTGGAGAAATTATAGCTTGGGGTATTATCTGTTTTGTGTTCGTCTGACGAGTAACTTGTTCTCTGTCTGTCTGTCTCTGTCTCTCTCTCTGTCTCTCTCTCTCTTCCGTCTTCCTGTCTTTGTCCTTCTGTGTGGCTATGTGTGTGAATCTGCGTCTATATAATTCTGCATATCAGTGCTGTCTGGCTGTCTGTGTCTGTATGAGTAGTGTGTCTATCTGTGTTTCGTTGTATCGACTGCTATCTATCAGTTTGTTTGTTGTTCGTGTCTGTACGTGCGTGTGTTGCGTCTCGCTGTCTTTGTTTTTGTCTGTGTGTTTGTTGTGTAAGGCTGTCTGTGTGTGTTTGCTGTGTCTGGCTGTCTGTGTGTTTGCTGTGTCTGGCTGTCTGTGTGTGTTTCCTGTGTCTGGCTGTCTGTGTGTGTTTGCTGTGTTTGGCTGTGTCTGTGTGTGTTTGTTATGTCTGGCTGTCTGTTTGTGTTTGTTATGTCTGGCTGTCTGTGTGTGTTTGCTGTGTATGGTTGTCTCTGTGTGTGTTTCCTGTGTCTGGTTGTCTCTGTGTGTGTTTCCTGTGTCTGGCTGTGTGTTTGTTGTGTCTGTGTGAGTCTGTTGCATGTCTGTGTTTGCTTGTTTGCTGCTCGGTGACCGATAAACCGCAAATACACCGACCAATTACTTCGCAATTTGATTGATTATTTGCGAGTTAATCCAGTGACAGAGGGTATTACATTTTGATTGAAACTGACCGAATATAAAATCCAATAACCGCAGCATTTATGGAATTTGATCCTATATATTTGTTTCCGCTATTTGTTTATTTTTTTCTCTTATGCATTTTGAAGCCGAAATCCAGAGTAAAACATTCTGGCAAAGCGTGAAAAATACTTGCTAGTCTGAAACTCTTATTAGTCATGAAGGTGGATGAGAGATGGTGATGATGGTTTGATGGTGATAGTAATGGTGAGATCACAACGTAGACTACTGCGCTACATGACAGATAAATATAAGAAGCCTGTGTGTGGTTCATCAGGTTATGTGTGGATAATGAGAGTAAAGAATGGATCCAAGTCCCTTGCGGTACTCCACTCACCGCCTCACATCTCTGTATGTGAGTGGAGGTTCACACGATTCACGAAAGCACTTACGCAAGCACTTACAAACGTGTACATCTTTCCTCAATCTTTGACGGCTTTGGTTACATTTATTAAACACTTTACAAGCATGAAAACTTGCCAATCAACTGTTGTTATTGTTATAAACAGCCTCCTGGTGCTTCGGAGCTCATTAACTGTTTAATAATTGTAAACAAAGCCGCGAAAGATTGAGAAAAGGTGTACAGGTTCGTAAGTACTTGCGTAACTTCCTCGTGAATCTGGCCCCAGGCTACAGCGATAAGAACACAAAAGATCGTTCTCAAGCTGAGACACAAATACACCCAAAACAACTCCACCAACTTCCAGAGCGAGAAGCCTAATAATAAAAAAATAATAATAATAATCATTCCCACCACACTGAATGTTGCCTTTACTCTTTAACATTCCCCCAGGTCAATATTCTCCCCCAGTCTCCCCCAACACGTCGTTATTCTGCATATTATTGTCCCAGATTTACCGCAGCGAGGCCTGAAAAAGAGACAAAACTCCCCCTCTGGCTTTCGGCTGGCAGCCTAAAAAAAAAAAAAGGAAGTCGACTCTTCGAAGGGATTAGAGTGTTTTTGGTTAATTTTTTGTTTCAGATCAACGCCGTTACAGAGTGGGGGGGGGGGTGAGTGGGAGGAAGGGGGGGGGGGGATGAGTGGGAGGAAGGGGGGGGAATGAGTGGGAGGAAGGGGTGGAATGAGTGGGAGGAAGGGGGGGGGATGAGTGGGAGGAAGGGGGGGGGGAGGTGAGGGGAAAGAGGGGGGGGTCGAACTATAGACCTTTTGGATCTAGTTGGCTGTTGTTGGCTTTGCTTGTTCTTTTAAGCTGGTTTATCTTTTTGCTGTTTATTTTCAACTCAAATTTATATTTGTGTTTTGTGCTTTTTAAATAGATTTATTTTATTATTATTTTTTTTTTATCTCTCCTTTTCCTCGTTCTGGTAATCTCCTCGAGGTTTGCTCTCTTTCTTTACTACACACAACAACAGTTTTGTAGAACATAAAAATTGAATTTTATAATAATAATAATATTTTTTTTATCATGAAAACCCAATAGAACAATTAAACGAGTTAAGTTACAATGTTTGAGTTGTGGTGGCTCGATTTTGAGCAGATCCTGTGAGCGCTTGGACTCTCTATGAGCTTCCTGTGAGCGGTTGGACTCTCTATGTGGTTCCTGTGAGCGCTTGGACTCTCTATGAGGTTCCTGTGAGCGGTTGGGCTCTCTATGAGGTTCCTGTGAGCGGTTGGACTCTCTATGAGCTTCCTGTGAGCGGTTGGACTCTCTATGAGCTTCCTGTGAGCGGTTGGACTCTCTATGAGGTTCCTGTGAGCGCTTGGACTCTCTATGAGCTTCCTGTGAGCGGTTGGACTCTCTATGAGGTTCCTGTGAGCGCTTGGACTCTCTATGAGGTTCCTGTGAGCGCTTGGACTCTCTATAAGGATCCTGTGAGCGCTTGGACTCTCTATGAGGTTCCTGTGAGCGGTTGGACTCTCTATAAGGATCCTGTGAGCGCTTGGACTCTCTATGAGGTTCCTATGAGCGGTTGGACTCTATGATGATCCTGTAAGCTGTAGGAATCTATACGAAGATCCTGTGAGCGGCTGGACTCTCTATGAAGATCCTGTGAGCAGTAGGAATCTTCTTAAGGATCCTATGAGACACTCCAAAATGATCCTGTAAACTCAAGAACTCTCTATATGAACCTCAGAGTGACCTAAGAACACCTGTTCTTAGTGTCACTAACCACATCTATAACGCTATATAATCATATAATTATCATATAAGTTTACTTGAGATTCCTTTAGCTAAGAGATCCTTATCAGATATTATCTTGAAGAAAAAGCGAAAGAAAAAAAGGATGATAAAGAGAAGGAAACGAATGGAGGATAAAGATAAAAAGGAGTGTAAAGAGAGAGAGAGAGAGAGAGGAGGGAAGAACGACTAAGAAAGGGAGTAGTGGAGAGTGAAGGAACACGCAGGAAAATGAAGGAAGCGCTTTGTCAAACATTTGAATGATAAAGATAGTTGAACATCAATCAAATGATGTGTAGAAGTGGGGAATAGTCTTCAAGTTAATAGTCTGTAATATAATTATCTTTAATTATCTTTAGTTAGGTCAGCTGATGCACGATGTATATATAGCTGATGGTCAGCTGATGGCCGTGTCGGTATAAAAGCAGTGCTCATATATATATATATATATATATATATATATATATATATATATATATATATATATATATATATATATATATATATATATATATATATATATATATATATATATATATATATATATATGCATGCTGGTTAGCACTGTATGAATGGAAACTAACACGCGGTGTGAGAGAATACAGAAACCTGTTGACCCTCTCTGTTTTTCTCTTTCTCTCTTTCTCATTCTCTCTCTTACTCAGTCTTCTCGCTTCTCATTGGTCTTCGACATTTATTTGTTCTATCTGCATCCCTTCCGGTTCGTCTAATCTTTACTACCATCTAGTGAATGTCAACCCGTCTTCATTTTGTGTATGAACCCAATTAATGAACCCAATAGGCAGTGGACCCCCATACCTGTCCTGTGAGTGGTAGTGAACCCCATACCCATCCTGTGAGTGGTAGTGGCCTCCATACCCGCCCTGTGGGTGGTAGTGGACCCCCATACCCATCCTGCGAGTGGTAGTGAACCCCATACCCATCCTGTGAGTGGTAGTGGACCCCCATACCTGTCCTGTGAGTGGTAGTGAACCCCATACCCATCCTGTGAGTGGTAGTGGACCCCATACCCATCCTGTGAGTGGTAGTGGACCCCATACCCATCCTGTGAGCATAAGTAGACCCCCCAAAGTCACCATCTTAATCATGACAGCCGCCCTTCTTACGCTTCCATCTACCCTTCAACCCCCTGTTCCTCCATCAACCTCCCACTTCAACTTTCCCCTCACCCCCTCACCTTCCCTCCCCTTCTACCCCCAAGGGGAAGAATTCTGTTCCTCCTGCATGCTTAACGCCGCAGGCAACACCTCCATTGTTTTTATTTCCCGCTCAACTTCCTTCTCGCAGGTCCGCAGCTGCGGGTCTACAGCTGCGGGTCTACTGCCGCAGTCTACAGCCGCAGTCTACAGCCGCAGTCTACAGCCGCAGGTGTAGGCATGGCAGCTCAAAACAGTCCTCCAACTGCTGTTGGCTCTCTGTTGGTCGCGGCGAAAATAAATATTATATTATGTGTTGATTTTTTTTTTACGTAGAAATCTACAGTTTAAATTCAGCTTCAGAGGGGGATAGAATACTGTAATTTATTCATTTAGTGTTCCTGTACTTTGTCTAGACTGTCGCCGGGCCGCGTGGAACAAAACCCGTCTTGCTGTAATGAGGCTGTTTTGTATTTTTTATTCATAAGGTTAATGCACTGAGAGACACACACTATGGACGCTTTAATTAGTTTAAGCCTAACACAGTCTGTTGTAAGATACTTAACTATTTTTTCTTTGTATTTCGTTACCATTTTTGTTTTTCAATTTGTCTCATTTTGACTAATATATTAGTTTTTATTGTCCCCTTAGCCACGAGCAGAGGCCGTGGCGGAGTGGTGACACACTCGACTTCGCGTTTGGCATGCGATTTGGCCTGGGTTCGTATCCTGGCCGGGGAGGCTTGACTAGGCGCCGATCCTTAACTGTACGCCTCTGTTCACCCAGCAGTGAATGGGTACCTGGTTGTTAAACGAGTTGGCGAGGGAAAATATTAAGATTAAGGACCTGCCCGTAACGCTATTTCAACAACACCCAAAGACTGTAAACATGCACACTACACTACACTGCACTACACTACACTACACTGCACTACACTGCACTACACTACACTACACTACACTACACTACACTACACTACACTACACTACACTACACTACACTGCACTACACTGCACTACACTACACTACACTACACTACACTACACTACACTGCACTACACTACACTACACTACACTACACTGCACTACACTACACTACACTGCACTGCACTACACTGCACTACACTACACTACACTACACTACACTACACTACACTACACTACACTACACTACACTACACTGCACTACACTACACTACACTACACTACACTACACTACACTACACTGCACTACACTGCACTACACTACACTACACTACACTACACTACACTACACTACACTACACTGCACTACACTACACTACACTACACTGCACTACACTGCACTACACTACACTACACTACACTACACTACACTACACTACACTGCACTACACTACACTACACTACACTACACTACACTACACTACACTGCACTACACTACACTACACTACACTACACTGCACTGCACTACACTACACTACACTACACTACACTTCATTACACTACACTACACTACACTACACTACACTACACTACACTACACTTCATTACACTACACTACACTACACTACACTACACTACACTACACTACACTTCATTACACTACACTACACTACACTACACTACACTACACTACACTGCACTGCACTACACTACACTACACTACACTACACTACACTACACTACACTGCACTGCACTACACTACACTACACTACACTACACTTCATTACACTACACTACACTACACTACACTACACTACACTACACTACACTTCATTACACTACACTACACTACACTACACTACACTACACTACACTACACTACACTTCATTACACTACACTACACTACACTACACTACACTACACTACACTACACTACACTACACTACACTACACTTCATTACACTACACTACACTACACTACACTACACTACACTACACTACACTTCATTACACTACACTACACTACACTACACTACACTACACTACACTGCACTACACTACACTACACTGCTCTACACTACACTACACTACACTACACTACACTACACTACACTACACTACACTACACTACACTGCACTACACTACACTACACTACACTACACTACACTACACTACACTACACTACACTGCACTACACTACACTACACTGCTCTACACTACACTACACTACACTACACTACACTACACTGCACTGCACTACACTACACTACACTACACTACACTACACTACACTACAGATTCCTTCCAGAGTGAACTATCATTTAACTAAACTAACACAGTATAGTTAGTTTAGTTCATTTATTATGCACCCCATACCCATCTTGTGGGCGGTAGTGGAAAGGGTTCCCTGTAAACCTTTGTTCACTGTAAACATGGGTTTACAGTCTAGGACATCCCGTCACAAGGACTCATAACCCCAGCGAGTAATTTCGCTATTTTGCAGAGAGGGGCATGAGTTACAGGGTACAGGGGTATGGGGGGCAGCTTGTGTAGGGGTATGGGGGGCAGCTTGTGTAGGGGTATGGGGGGCAGGTTGTGTAGGGGTATAGGGGGCAGGTTGTGTAGGGGTATAGGGGGCAGCTTGTGTAGGGGTATAGGGGGCAGGTTGTGCAGTGGGGGATGTTGAGAGTCAGGTGGTAATGGCCAGGCTTACAGTGGGCTCAGTATGGGCCACTCTACCGGATAGTTGTTAGCTGCTGTATTGTTTGTGGGATAGATAGTTAATTTTCATGGCTTTTATCAAATCTCTTGGCCCACATTCCCTTCCTCGCCCCCTCTCTCTTTCTCTCTCTCTCCCTGTGCATTGGTATTCCAGTTTTGTCTTTCCATGCTGTGTTCTCCTAACTACTATTCACAATCCGATCTGTTTTCACCATTATTCTTCAGAGATAAAATCCTATTTTAGCCTTGCTTGAAATTATTCGGATGATTTGGACATGATATTCTATAAATAATCCTTTCTATTGTATCACGAGTAGACGTGATTTTTTATCTGAAGATAAAGACAAAATCTTTTATTCTCATGGGGATTCTTGTACATTTGTTTTAATATAATAATTAAAATGTGTAATACCCCCATGTTCTCAGCCGCCTTCATTCTGCACCATCTGGATACAATACTTTTAAGGATGCTAACACTTTATGTTTGTACTTAAATAAGTATAGATGCGTGTTCAAGCTGCGGCCGATCCCAAAGATAAAATTATAACTTTGTAACCAAAAACGACTTTTTCTCCAATATAAAGTTTATTGTGCATTTTGAGCAAAGTTAGACTAAGATTAGGGTAGGGTAGGGTAGGGTAGGGAAGGGTAGGGTAGGGTAGGGAAGGGTAGGGTAGGGTAGGGAAGGGTAGGGTAGGGTAGGGAAGGGTAGGATAGGGTAGGGAAGGGTAGGGTAGGGTAGGGAAGGGTAGGGTAGGGTAGGGAAGGGTAGGGTAGGGTAGGGTAGGTAGGATTGAGTGTTTTTGATGAGGTTTTCATGAGGTGCCATTCAAGATCAGGATGAAAACAAAGTTAGAACTTCGAGAGTAGTTAGAACATAATCATTTGTGCCATGCATAACAGGCTTTTGAGATACACAAAAGTCAAAGATGACTAATTTAGTAACTACTAGGGAGGAAGCATTTAAACAAATATAAAAAAATTAAGACAAACAAATGCTCAGGATCAGACGAAGTTTGTAGACTCGTGCAAACAACTTCTCTGGCGATGTGTGAGTGCCCAATATGGTGAACCAAAGGCACACGTGCCGAAAGCAGCATGCACAAATATAAAAATGCTGGCATGCATAATGCAGTGTCACTTCTGGATTCTATAAACCCCTCAACCAAAATGGAAAAACCCACTCAATGCTCAGGAGCGTATTAAAGAATTATGGCCTGAATGTGTTTTTTTTTTCTAAATGTTCTCGTTTAAGGAGTTTCCCGCCAAACACACACCGAAACTACGACGTTGGTACAACGTTCCAACAAGTTTTAACACCTCCTAACCAGTTATAACAACCAATATAGCAAGTTGTAACAACGTTCTAATACGTCATAAACACGTTAAGCCAAGAATGTAACAACTTTATTACAAGTTGTAACAAGCGGAAAATAGAGACAGTAACGGTTTGTGTTTCCAGGGTTGTCAGAGAATAGAAACACAGAAAAGTATATAATGTTAAGAGATGGAAACAAACATATGAACAGCTAACAAGTATATTGGGTAACATACAGACGAAGAGTCACAATAACGTGGCTGAAATATGTTGACCAGACCACACACTAGAAAGTGAAGGGACGACGACGTTTCGGTCTGTCCTGGACCATTCTCAAGTCGATTGTGGAATATAATTTACTGTTCTTATATTATATACGTTCTTATTATATACTGTAATATAGTTCACTGTTCATACATAATTAACAGGGGTCTCGTGGTACAGTTGGCTTCGTTCGCGAAAAAATATTTGGGGGATCAATGATTCGAATTTCGGGCGGGACGGAAACAAAAGGTTATGCATGTTTCCTTTCATCTGATGGGTCTGTTCACCAAACAGTGAATAGGTACCCGGGAGTTGGGGAACTGTTGTGGGGTTGCATGCTGGGGAGGTGGGGTTCTGTAGTTTATAATTAATTTTCGGGGACAGAAAGTTATGTATATATATATATATATATATATATATATATATATATATATATATATATATATATATATATATATATATATATGACAATGTCAGACCACGGAGGAAAAATGAAACAGGAAATTTCCTTAAGTACTTTCGTATATTAAATACATCTTCAGAAGGTCCAAATCTGTCACATTCTTAATCACGTGTTTATTTTCGTGATATACACACACACACACATATATATATATATATATATATATATATATATATATATATATATATATATATATATATATATATATATATATATATATATATATATATATATATATATATATATATATATGCAGACAAGCCTGAATGGTCCCCAGGACTATATGCGACTGAAAACTCACACCCCAGAAGTGACTCGAACCCATACTCCCAGGAGCAACGCAACTGGTAACTACGGGGCGCCTTAATCCGCTTGACCATCACGGCCGGACAAAAGGAAGTGATAGCCGAAGCTATTTGAACCACTTCCCCGCCGGCAACTCGGATGGTAATCTTGGGCATAGCATTTCACCAAATCACCTCATTCTTTGGGGCACACGTGAGGAACACAAATGCAAACAAGCCTGAATGGTCCCCATTCATATATATATATATATATATATATATATATATATATATATATATATATATATATATATATATATATATATATATATATATATATATATCTATATATATATATATATATATATATATATATATATATATATATAAGCCTTTGAAATCAAACTGAAAACCTTCAAATGAGTCATTGACAAAGGTGATTTTAAGTCCAGGTCATTCGAAGAAACTTCAAAGCTCAAGGACTGTGTAGACAGTGTAACAACAGCTCATCTTCCTGTTCTGAAAGTACCTATAGTACTTATAGTAACAATGAGGACCATAGTACATATACGAAATTAGAAAGATATACGAATACGAAATTTCGTACAACGAAATGAGAAAGTAGAAATCGGCACTATTGAGTTGGACAAACCGGAGAACTATTTTCGATTTATGTTGCAAAGACAATCTAAACTAAACTAACCTAACCTAGCTAGGCCTAATACACGATATTTGAGGCCTAATATAGTACATATGTGTGCTATACTAGGTCTAGCAATATTTAAATTTTTTTTAGCTTTATTTTTTTCCGACTAGAAAATGAATAGTACAAAGGTCTACTAATTGCTTAGAACGGCAATCTTTGTACTATGGTGCACATAGTTACAAAAACTACTATATAAACAGGAGAATGGGTTGGCAACATAGACAAACCTAACTTGGAAAAGTTGCAGTGGATTGATTTGGAAAATTTTTAGATGTAATGAATTAATATATAATGCAGCTCAATTTGGAGGCAAAAAATTTGTCGAATGAATTAGAAAGAAATAGGAGAAAGAAATAGTATTAGAAAATATTGAAAGTGTTCCTCTAGTGACTTCATTAACAAAGAAATGTGCAGAAAATGAGCTTCTGAAATAACAGAATTCCTATCCAGACTTTATAATTATTTTTTTTTGCTGAAAAAGCCTCACAATGCCAGTATTGATATTAATGATATCGACATATTAATTTGAGTCATTGATTTCAGTGATGACCTTTGGCAAGTCAAATATTTTGAGCACAATGATGAAACAAGACGCAAGAATAGTTCTCAAAACAAACCAATTAGAAACCTAATGTAAAATACCCCATCGTTAGCGCACGAGGAGCAAATCTCACCAAGAGTAAAATATTCTTCTTTCAAGAATGTTTTCAAGCATTTTCTCCTTCATGGGGGAAACTGAAATAAGTTTGCAACATATCATCGCCCTTTTGGGTCCACACTGCCAGAAAGATTCACCACCCTAACCCTAGGCTGCCTAGAGTTCGTCTCTAGACTGTTTTCAACTCTCATTTTGGGGTTCAATTCGATTCTCATTCAGGAGTTCAATTCGACTCTCATTCTGGGATTCAAATCCACTCACATTGTGGGGTTCCAGGGCCCTGTAAGCCCTAAGACTTTCTAGTGTTCTAATCTATGATCTTCCACTATAAATGCTTTCTCCCCTATCGTGTTGTCACTGCAGTGGGGCTTTCGCTGCCCTCTTACATTCAAGCCTTAAAGCCTCTAGCTTCATTTATTTCCTGCACGGAGAGCTGGCTGCTTGGCTTTCTTGCGTTTTAGCTTCAGGAGGCTTCAGTTTTAGACTCTTGCTCACTCTCATGTTCTAAATGTATTCTTCACCGCTACAGCAGCGAGTCCTATACTGCTTGAGTCTGAGAACCACACCCCTGAAGTAAGTGCCTGCAAGCTATTGTTGTTGTTGTTGTTGTTAAAGATTCACTACTTGGAAGAAAAATTTCCAAGTAGCACGGGCTATGGTGAGCCCGTAGAGGCCTGCAAGCGCCCGGCAAACACACGCGTCGAAACTACGACGTTGGTGCAACGTTTCAACAAGTTGTAACACCTTCTAACAAGTTGTCGCAACGAGGCTTTAGCAAGTTGTGTCGTCCACTCCCTTCACCGAACATGTCTACACGACGACCCCCAAGACGACCTCCGTCCTCCACCCCCCTCAGTCCTTCAGGAGTCCGGTCAGCTCACTTCTAGCTTACTGGGTATGATGACCGAAACGCACATCAGGAAGTGAAGATACGACGACGTTTCGGTCCGTCCTGGACCATTATCAAGCCGTGTCCAGGACGGACCGAAACGTTATTGTGACTCATCGTCAGCTTACTAGATACTTGCACATCACTTGCTGGGCGCACAGCACCTCAGTCAACACAAGGAAGATGTCTTCGCCCGAGGAATAATTCACTCCTTGTACCAATACACGATTACTGGGCCTCGATATTATGTAATCCCCTTCAGGTCTACAAGATCTTGCTCCGGACACACACGCTATCTTAAGCTTCTCAACGATGATGATACATTTTGCCCACGATGATACATCTTTGCTGTATCATAAAAGTTCGCCACTTCTCGACGTGGCAGCACGTGCCTAATTATACTTAATAATCCCTCTTTTTAATGCTATTATTTGTACGCGAAGTGACTTATCAGACTGTCACTTTCACGCTCAATTTAAACAACTTTGGCCCTGAATCACAAAGGATCATGTAAACATTTGATTTCTTGTAAACATTTGATTTGTAAACATTTCTTGTAAACATTTGATGTAAACATTTGATTCGATATCTGCTCGAATGGCTGTTATCCTCTAACTTGCCTGTCTCCATATTCTCCACAAAAGTAACTATAACATGTCCGAAGATGCTGAACACCCCCCCCCCCCCCCCCCCCCCACCCTCCGTTTGTTAGATCTCTAAACTAATGTTAGGGGAAACAGAAGGAAATTGGAACTTACCTTAAAACTGGCGGACTTCTGTCCCACGATGAACTTTTTTACCCTACCTGTAATGGCATGAAAAAGAGTGACTCAAATGTATTACTAAAATTCTTTTATACATTTCAGTGTAAATACATCAATATATACACTTGGGTCATCACGTGAATGATCATAGTTTAATCCACATGTATAAACAGTACAGATGAAGAGAGACATTTTTCAGATCAAGGACTTGCTTACCTTGTACAGATGGACGAGGGCGCTGGTGTACCTGGTCGAGTGAGGTCAGACTGGGTCAAGTGGCTGACCCAACACAGCCTGAGAGACACGCTCGCATCCACACATCTTGGAAGACGTCGTAAATATGGAGCACAAGTCAAGCAACACTACACGCCGGACTGGAGGTCTGGACAAGGACGTAATTTTGCCTCTGTAGTCATAGTTTGTCTTCGACTAAGACTTTCCTGCAAATCACTAAACTTTCCAGAGTCAACATTTAGCCAAGTACAGAAGTAGTGGATGTTTCCTGTCCAGGTTTATCACTTTATCAATAATCTGCAGCCAACCCACCTGTTTATGAATAAAAAGTTCTTTACACACAATTCATAACTGATTACGATCGAACTTTTGTTACACATTATTTCGTTCACGTCTCTGTACGAATCACATCTCTCTAAATACTTCACAAATATACTGCAAATGCATACATATATAACTGCTAACGTATGGAAAATATCTAACCCCTCCTACCCTAAGCTAACAATACAACTAATTATAACATATTATAATATTATATTACCTATAACATATTATATTTTATTACCGAATAATTTTAAGTTTTGGTTAATCTTAAAATTTATGAATGCGTCAAAAGCCTAAAGATGGGCTGTTACCAATACACTTCCCATGTCAACAATTCCCAATTAAGCCTAAACACCTAAGCTTACATCCTCTAAGCTTAATTATAAAGCTAATATATATTAACTTACATCTGAGAAAAAACTCGTTTTTGGTTACAGAGAATTTTTTTGTTAATTAAATAATATGCAATATAAAGATCATATTTACATCTATTTACAAGGGAAAATACTACATTTGTATATATTTTATATAATTCTTAGTAAACTAATTTTCCATATCACCGAGCAGAAGCCGTAAACCCCAAATGTTATACTTGATCCTGCCTCGCAAGAACTTCAATATTTTGTCTACTGAGTAACCCTCCTGCCTGCCTATCCACACACAAAAACGTAGCCTATCCACACATAGTAACCCTCCTGCCTGCCTATCCACACACAAAAAACGTAGTCTATCCACACATAGTAACCCTCCTGTATGCCTATCCACACACAGTAACCCTCCTGCTTGCCTATCCACACACAGTAACCCTCCTGCCTGCCTATCCACACACAAAAAACGTAGTCTATCCACACATAGTAACCCTCCTGTATGCCTATCCACACACAGTAACCCTCCTGTATGCCTATCCACACACAGTAACCCCTCCTGCTTGCCTATCCACACACAGTAACCCTCCTGCCTGCCTATCCACACACAGTAACCCTCCTGACTGCCTATCCACACACAAAAAACGTAATCAGAAAGTAGCATAATTATTGTATTTTTAATTTTCTTGCATTTTATGTCAAAATGAAACATTAAAAACCTCATTAAATCCACTCTAATGTTAGGTCTACATAAAGCTTTAAGAGTGTCTGTAATCCAGTTTACAAGAACAACTTCTGCTTACAGAATAAAATATATGCATATTATTCTCAATTTCAGTACATTGGTCACAGCTAAAAAAGCTTGCTGACCATCCAGTAAGTATACTTTACTCCTCAACATAGTATAGGATTAAGTAAAGTGAGTGTACACTGAGAAGAGAGTACACCGCCTGTCGTGTACACAACTGGGTACACTCTTGCTAAATTTTACAGTACCCCGTCCCTGTAACTCACTATCAATGAACAACTAAATGCTTCTCTTATCAAATAATAGTGGTAGAACTTTACCTATATAATTTATATGTTTTTGCTATAGGCAGAATAAACATGTATACTCACAACCTTTTTCAAGAACGACAGTTTTTGGCCTTGAATGAAGTATACATAAAAAAATATATTTTTTATTTTTACAAATGACAAATGTTGATCTTTTTGTTTGATAAGTTCTTCACTTGAGACAGTTAAGCAAGTCCCAGCTGTGTCTGGGTACAAGTGACAGGATGAACAACCCAGCGGGTTTTCTTCCTATTGGCGAGTGTTGTACATGCTGCTGTGGTGGTGTGTCCACTCACAGGATGAGTGGCGCTGCCCAATACTGTCACTATGGCGGTGTGTTCACTCACAGGATGAGTGGCGCTGCCCAATACTGTCACTATGGCGGTGTGTCCACTCACAGGATGAGTGGCGCTGCCCAATACTGTCACTATGGCGGTGTGTTCACTCACAGGATGAGTGGCGCTGCCCAATACTGTCACTATGGCGGTGTGTTCACTCACAGGATGAGTGGCGCTGCCCAATACTGTCACTATGGCGGTGTGTCCACTCACAGGATGAGTGACGCTGCCCAATACTGTCACTATGGCGGTGTGTCCACTCACAGGATGAGTGACGCTGCCCAATAAACTCGCCTACAAATAAACTAATAAAATATATTTATCATTACCCCTATGATTTCAACATTGTTACCCGAGTTAGGCTAGGCTAAGGGAGCCGGTCGGCCGAGCGGACATCACGCTGGACTTGTGAGCCTGTGGTCCCGGGTTCGATCCCCGGCGCCGGAGAGAAACAATGGGCAGAGTTTCTTTCACCCTATGCCCCTGTTATCTAGCAGTAAAATAGGTACCTGGGTGTTAGTCAGCTGTCACGGGCTTCTTCCTGGGGGTGGAGGCCTGGTCGAGGACCGGGCCGCGGGGACACTAAAGCCCCGAAATCATCTCAAGATAACCAGTGCAGATTCAGACTCAGACTTTCCTCTTTAAATGCCTTTCAAGGAACACGTTAATATTACTGGATTTACAAAATTTGCTTCGCACCTCCTAGCAGCCCAGAGCGTTGCAAGATTATTTTTTTAATTATATGTGAGTAAAAACGATCTGAAGAAGTACGGGTGAAGGAAAAGCTGTAGAAATATAGAATATTGTGAGTTATAGAAGAAGGCGGGCTGTCCGCCTTGTTGCAAAAACACTTTGAGTTGCAACCTGTTCCTTGCCGGCAGACGCCAGGGCGCCATTACTTGCATGTCGTTTGGTTTATCACGACTCGATATGTATTTAAAGACACCGAAGAACTGTCATCTCTATGTGTAATCTTCATGAAAGAATGTTCTATAAATGCAGAAATTCAGTTCAAATAAATTCGAGCCCAGCTAGATAGGTTGGTATGTCTGGTTGCCATGACAACGGGCCACGAGGCGCGCGCGCCGGGCTCCCGTCCTGAGGTTGGCCACTCTGCCCCAAAAACATTGTCCTATTTAACCACAGAAACGCACTATATCCACACCTTTTCGCCCCTAGTTTAGTCACTGTTACTTACTTTCCATGTTACGAACTTCAGGAATATGAACAACTGTTTGTTTATCCAGGAAAAGCGGCCAGATATGGAGCAGCTCTGAGCGCCAACATCCTTGTCCAATGGCAGGCGTGCCAACCTGTCCTGTTTACCTATTTCCCCGCCTCTGGGAACGAATCCACCAGCTATGTTATAAGTTATGACAGCTTATAAATAAGTAATTTGTTTCCCAATGTATGTCAAGGTTGTGCATATCAAGGGCTTACCTGCTTGTCTGTCAGGCGCGCATTCATCAAATTGAATTCATCAATGATGAATTCATCAATAAAGATTGATGAACGCATTCATCAATTTTAACGTATTGTGTATAAAAAATAAGTTTTCTTCTCGTACCTAAATTAATATTATTATATGTTAGAGTTCTGTGTATAGTTAGTCGTAAGTAGAAATAGCCTATCTTATCTTGAGGTTATCTTGAGTTGATTTCGAGTCTTTAGTGTCCTCGCGGCCCGGTCCTCGACCAGGCCTCCACCCCCAGGAAGCAGCCCGTGACAGCTGACTAACTCCCAGGTACCTATTTACTGCTAGGTAACAGGGGCATAGGGTGAAAGAAACTCTGCCCATCGTTTCTCGCCGGCGCCCAGGATCGAAGAAGGAATGGAGTAGCCTAAGCTACTCTATTCCTATGAAATATATTTTATTCTATAAACG
Source organism: Procambarus clarkii (assembly GCF_040958095.1). Classification (NCBI taxonomy): domain Eukaryota; kingdom Metazoa; phylum Arthropoda; class Malacostraca; order Decapoda; family Cambaridae; genus Procambarus; species Procambarus clarkii. The sequence continues at coordinate 8,104,808 of NC_091231.1, read as the reverse complement.
AGCTTGGTTTGGTGTTTAGGTGATTATTTGTATTCGAAGTATGTGTTTGGAGCATTTACAGAGGTAAGATTCGAACAGAGGTCAAAGCGAAGCATTATTCGATAAATATTTGAACGTGTTGGAAGTCATGTGTAAAGCGCTTCAATTATAAACAACGTTATTGTTGCTTGTTTTAACGAGCATTTGGCCTTCGTTGATATCGACGGACTGTGAAAGTAAAGGGTTGAAATGTCTTTCATTCGAACAAGCCCGTTCACAAACCCACTTGAAGCCAGATGGTGTTTCATCACAGCCTAGCCTCATAGCCATAGCCTAATGCTTCAATCATGTCATCGCCTCCCCCAGCCAATATCCACTGGGGAACACCTAACCTCACCTCATTCTGCTTGGTTATATACTCCGTTGCTTTAGCCAACTTTTATCCACTTTTCCTTTGTCTTCGAATATGTTGACTGTCTCAACAAAATACAGTTAGGTCAAATCGTACAGCAAAAATTGGAGAGTTTAGTTTGTTGCTTCCTTCCCAAGAGAAGAACACATGCGTGTGTATATATATATATATATATATATATATATATATATATATATATATATATATATATATATATATATATATATATATATATATATATATGAAAACACTGAAAACACCACTGAAAACAAATACTCAAAAGTAACTGTGTGGAGCATTAATACCGTCATTGGTTGGGGGATTTTACACTCAACGTATGAGATTAATGTTTTGACCGTGGTGTAGGGAGAGTGAGAGGTGGTAGAGGAGAGAGAGAGAGAGAGTGAGAGAGAGAGAGAGAGTGAGAGAGAGAGAGAGAGAGAGAGAGAGAGAGAGAGAGAGAGAGAGAGAGAGAGAGAGAGAGAGAGAGAGAGAGAGAGAGAGAGAGAGAGAGAGAGAGAGAGAGAGAGAGAGAGAGAGAGAGAGAGAGAGAGAGAGAGAGAGAGAGAGCGAGAGAGAGAGAGCGAGAGAGAGAGCGAGAGAGAGAGAGAGAGAGAGAGAGAGAGAGAGAGAGAGAGAGAGAGAGAGAGAGAGAGAGAGAGAGAGAGAGAGAGAGAGAGAGAGAGAGAGAGAGAGAGAGAGAGAGAGAGAGAGAGAGAGAGAGAGAGAGAGAGAGAGAGCGAGAGAGAGAGAAAAAAGAGAGAGAGGGGGAGTTTAGTCATGGTAGAGCCGAGTTTTACAGACGGATTCCACCCAAACCACAATGTAATTTCCCCGCTCATCCCGATTATCACACCATGACGGGGAAACTAATCCGTCTTCTGACCCCAACTGTACACTAATCAAGTGGTAATTCACTAACAGATAAGTGTGTGTGTGTGTGTGTGTGTGTGTGTGTGTGTGTGTGTGTGTGTGTGTGTGTGTGTGTGTGTGTGTGTTCTCACTTAGTTGTGTTTGTGGGGGTTGAGCTCTGGCTCTTTGGTCTCGCCTCTCAACTGTCATTTTTTTCACACACATATCCCCAGGAAGCAGCTGTCTAACTCCCAGGTACCTATTTATTGCTAGGTGAACAGGTGCATTAGGGTGAAGGAAACGGCTCATTTGTTTCCGCCGCCGCCGGGGATCGAATCCGGATCCTTAAGACTACGAATACCGAACGTTGTCCACCCAGCCGTCAGGCCCCCCTGTGTGTGTTACTCACCTAGTCGTGCTTGCGGTTTTTTTTTTGTGTGAGAGAGAGAGAGGGAGTAAGCGTGCTTGTGTGCGTAAACTTTAATATACGATCTTTTGGTTACTGTTACTTGCTGTGTCCCTGAGTGTGTGAGTGTTTACCTACTTGATCACACCTGGCTGTGCATTCAGGATCAAGCTTCAGCTCTGGGTCGTCTACCGTCATGACAACCGACCTACATGTCCCCTATCGTATCCTCTCTTAAAACTGTAGACTGTGATGGCTCCCCCTACCTCCTCGTCTAGCTCGATTCACTTCTCTAATGAAATATATATATATATACTTTTCCCCATCTATATGGCTCATTAAAGATGGGAAGACACCTAGACTCAACACCTGAGGCCAGAGTAAGATCTTCAACACCTGAAAAACTGTCAGAGATAAAATGAACACAATGTAGTCATGATTAATTAATGTACGTCTTATCACAGAGTGGTTTTCCTTGTTGACCAATAATCTTGGAAATCTCAGTACAGCGGCAGCTTCATTTGGCATTAATAATAATTCTTATTTATTTATTATGAGATTTGAAGAAAGAAAGAAAGTAGCAGTAACATTGGATTCGTTCCCAGAGGCGCGAAAGTAGGAACAGGACAGGTTGGCACGCCTGCCATTGGACACGGACGTTGGCGCTCAGAGCTGCTCCATATCTGGCCGCTTTTCCTGGATAAACAGACAGTTGTTCATATTCCTGAAGTTCGTAACATGGAAAGTAAGTAACAGTGACTAAACTAGGGGCGAAAAGGTGTGGATATAGTGCGTTTCTGTGGTTAAATAGGACAATGTTTTTGGGGCAGAGTGGCCAACCTCAGGACGGGAGCCCGGCGCGCGCCGCCTCGTGGCCCGTTGTCATGGCAACCAGACATACCAACCTATCTTTCGCTGGGCTCGAATTTATTTGGACTGAATTTCTACATATATATAAAGCTTTCTTTCTTTTCATGAAGAAAACACATAGAAATGATAGTTCTTTGTGTCATTGAAGAAAGCAACGCCGGAACCTGTTAAGAGTGAACACCCACCTAGTGAACACCCACCTAGTGAACACCCACTTAGTGAACACCTACCTAGTGAACACCCACTTAGTGAACACCCACCTAGTGAACACCCACCTAGTGAACACCCACTTAGTGAACACCCACCTAGTGAACACCCACTTAGTGAACACCCACCCAGTGAACACCCACCTAGTGAACACCCACCTAGTGAACACCCACTTAGTGAACACCCACCCAGTGAACACCCACCTAGTGTACACCCACCTAGTGAACACCCACTTAGTGAACACCCACCCAGTGAACACCCACCTAGTGAACACCCACCTAGTGAACACCCACTTAGTGAACACCCACCCAGTGAACACCCACCTAGTGAACACCCACCTAGTGAACACCCACCTACTGAACACCCACCTACTGAACACCCACCGAGTGAACACCCACCTACTGAACACCCACCTAGTGAACACCCACCTAGGCCTCCTAATAGCAAGTCTTTGCAATTTTCCCGTGTACTTCACCTAAGGTCAAAAATTGTCGTACTAGAAAATGATAGCGAATAGCAAGATTCCCAATATCCCGTTTTCTGTTCGTGGGTCTTGGTAGAATAAGGCATTTTAGTACGACAGTTTCTTGACGTTGGGAAAACCGGTAAGTTGTGTTGTAATGAGTATAACAGAAATATGTAAATTATAATGGTAAAGTTTTACCACTACAACTGGACAGAAGAAAATGTATATATGCTGGTTAGCATTGTAAATGTGTGGCCACGTCTGTGGTAGAAAAAAAAAAAACTGCTTGATAAGAGAAGCACTTAATTGTTCATTGATAGTGAGTTACAGGGACGGGGTACTGTAATATCGATCGAGAGTGTACCCCAGTTGTGTACACAACAGGCGGTGTACTCACACTTCTCGGTGTACACTCAGTTTACTTAATCCTATACTATGTTGAGGAGTAAAGTATACTTACTGGATGGTCAGCAAGCTATTTTAGCTGTCTTAAATAACACAACAAGGAAAAAATATATATAAATTCATCTTAGGAGATGCTTCAGCTTGGACACGAGGAGCTCTAGGACACGTGGAGCTCTAGGACACGTGGAGCTCTAGGACACGTGGAGCTCTAGGACACGTGGAGCCCAGGACACGTGGAGCTTCAGGACACGTGGAGCTTCAGGACACGTGGAGCCCAGGACACGTGGAGCCTCAGGACACATGGAGCTCCAGGACACGATTAGGCTATGGTCGTCGAAGCTTCATTTATCCGCAATTTGTCAGTTATATGTAACCAAAAACTAGTTTTTTATCAGATGTAAGTTAAAATATATTAGTTTTATAATTAAGCTTAGAGGATGTAAGGTAAGTATATAGGTTTTGTTAGCAATTGTTTACGTGTAAAGTGTGTTGCTAACTGAATATCATTAGGCTGTTGACCTATTCATAAATTTTAACATTGTAAGCAAAATTTAAATTATTCAATAACAATATTTAGTTCAATATAATTTGTTGTATTATTAGCTTAGGCCAAGATGGGTTAGATATTTTGCATACGTTAGCAGTTATATATGTATCTGCAATATTTTTGTGAAGTATTTAGAGAGATGTGATTCGTACAGAGACGTGAACGAAAGAATGTGTAACAAAAGTTCGATCGTAATCAGTTATGAATTGTGTGTAAAGAACTTTTTATTCATACACAGGTGGGTTGGCTGCTGGATTATTGATAAAGTGATAAACTTGGACAGGAAACATCCCCTACTTCTGTACTTGGCTAAATGTTGACTCTGGAAAGTTTAGTGATTTGCAGGAAAGTTTTAGTCGAAGACAAACTATGACTGTAGAGGCAAAATTACGTCCTTGTCCAGACCTCCAGTCCGGCGTGTAGTGTTGCTTGACTTGTGCTCCATATTTACGACGTCTTCCAAGATGTGTGGATGCGAGCATGTCTCTCAGGCAGTGTTGGGTCAGCCACTTGACCCAGTCTGACCTCACTCGACCAGGTACACCAGCGCCCTCGTCCATCTGTACAAGGTAAGCAAGTCCTCGACTTTTAAATATCTCTTCATCTGTACTGTTTATACATATGGATTAAACTATGATCATTCACATGGTGAGCCTAATGTATATATTGATGTATTTACACTGAAATGTATAAAAGAATTTTAGTAATGCATTTGAATAATTCTTTTTCATGCCATTACAGGTAGGGTAAAAAAGTTCATCGTGGGACAGAAATGCGCCAGTTTTAAGGTAAGTTCCAATTTTCTTCTGTTAACCTAACATTAGTTTAGAGATCTAACAAACGGAGGGTGTGGGGGGCGGGGGGTTCAGTATTTTCAGACAGGTTATAGTTACTTTTGTGGAGAATATGGAGACAGGCAAGTTAGAGGATAACAGCCATTCCAGCTATTGTTTACATGATCCTTTGTGATTCAGGGCCAAAGTTGTTTAAATTGAGCGTGAAAGTGACAGTCTGATAAGTCACTTCGCGTACAAATAATAGCATTAAAAAGAGGGATTATTAAGTATAATTAGGCACGTGCTGCCACGTCGAGGAGTGGCGACGTCAGCAAAGATGTATCATCGTGGGCAAAATGTATCATCATCGTTGAGAAGCTTAAGATAGCGTGTGTGTCCGGAGCAAGATCTTGTAGACCTGAAGGGGATTACATAATATCGAGGCCCAGTAATCGTGTATTGGTACAAGGAGAGAATTATTCCTCGGGCGCAGACCTCTTCACTGTGCTGACTGAGGTGCTGTGCGCCCAGCAAGTGATGTGCAAGTACCTAGTAAGCTGACGATGACTCGCAATAACGTTTCGGTCCGTCCTGGACACGGCTTGATAATGGTCCAGGACGGACCGAAACGTCGTCGTATCTTCACTTCCTGATGTGCGTTTCGGTCATCATACCCAGTAAGCTAGAAGTGAGCTGACCGGACTCCTGAAGGACTGAGGGGGGGGGGGGGGGGAGTACGGAGGTCGTCTTGGGGGTCGTCGTGTCGACATGTTTGGTGAAGGGAGTGGACGACACAACTTGCTAAAGCCTCGTTCACCGGCCACGTGGTCATGGCTGACCTGTCCGGGAGGTGAATTAGTGGTAAACAAAGGTCTTGGTCATAAGCTGTCATAGTGAAGAGTTAGCAGCATTATATTGGTATCTGTTCCCAGAGGCTGGACAAAGTCAGAAAATTCTATGACCCGAAAGGGGAGGAAATGTTTAAATGTTCACTGATGCAACTATTGCAAATTGCAGAGCATTTTGGGGGTTATAATATCAGCAGGTGTGGGAAGTGTGGCAAGGCGCCAACCGATTAATGCCACGTCAGGAGCGGGATACGTCCTGGATATGGATAGTAGAGGATATGTTGAGGAGAACAGAGGTGACTTGCCGCTCCTGGGAGGTGAGGTGACAGGTGTCGAACAGACGTCACCATAGGGATGTCGGTCGACGTCGAGGCGTCAGGGAGCAATAGTGTAAACGGTCGATGAGTATACATATATATGTATACATATGTGTGTGTATATCACGAAAATAAACACGTGATTAAAAATGTGACAGTGTCAGTGAAGACAGTGACAGTGAAATGATGTATACATATGTGAGTATACATATATAAGTATGCATATATGTATACTCATCGACTGCAAACACACACACAACGTAACGGTCCCTATTGTTACCTTGTTACAACTTATTGCAATGTTGTTACATCTTGTTACAAAGTTTTTTAACAAGATGTATCAAGATAAACATCAAGATGTAGCATCTTGATAAACAAGATGGTGCTTATGACGTGTTATAAGGAGACCGACTACATCAAGATGCTTAATGCAAATGTAAGAAACATGAGAAGAGAGTACCGGAGACATCCCACTGAGAGCAACCAAGAGATGTTTAAAACTGTGTGTCAAGTAGCCAGGGAAGAGAAGATTAAAAGAGCGGGAAAGATAATGACTTGACTTCACTAGCTCCACTGGCAGAGAAACACCTGCAAAACAAGTGTGGGGAAAAATACAGGTAGCTAAGGGGAGCAGAACCAGCTACACTGTGCATCTTGTTCAGAATTATTTTCACCGTTTTCTCTGACTACTATTCCACTTTAATCTGCTTAAACTAATCTCTTTCTTTTAAGGTTTTATAAAGGCATTAATTTTATTTTGATGGTTTCAAGAATTTATAAGCAATACTAAATTTTATATATTACCTTTATCTTACTGTTTAAAAACATAATTATTAAAGTCTAATTATCGATATACGCATATAAGTGTTATTAGCAGTCAAGGGGTTAACCTGCAAACATTATCTTTGACTAGTTTTCTCTAAAATTAATTAATTTCCATGTTGTTCAGCAAACAACTCTGATAGTAAAGAAAGCTTTGACTATGTATACACATATTTAGATCACTAGAATATACATGCAAAATCCAGCTGCATACAAAATTCAGCACTGAATTCTTGCCTGCATTTTGCAAATAGCAAAATGTTTTTGGCAGGAGGAAAGTATAAGGCCCATTAGCCTTTTAAGGGTTATTTAGATCACAACAGCCGACTGTATACTAACTTTATTTAGTAAATAAAGTTGTATTTAGTGTAAATAAAGTTAACTTTATTTACATCAATAATTTATTTACAAATTATTAAATTTGTAATTAAACTTTATTAATTATTAAATTTTAATAATTTATTAAATTATAATAATTTTAATATAAAATTATTTATTAAAAAATTATATTAAAAAAATTTAATATAAAATTAATATATATTAAAATTATATTAAAAAAATTTAATATAAAATTAATATAATAATTATTATAAATTTTAATAATTTATTAAATTTTATTAAACTTTATTTACAACCGTTGTTCAGCTTGGAAAACTCTCAAGTGTTTGTTCACCGTGGAGCGAAATACACCTCTCAATTCAATGTTCATTTAAAAGAATGTGTCTACAAAGAACAGAGTAATTTATAACTGTAGGGACAGGTGTTATACATATTAATGCAGCCACTATTACACCAAGCATTTCGGCCAATATATGTGCAGGTTATATATGGTTACCTTAGATATATGGTGTATACATATATATTTGGTTGATATATCACACTGTACGATCTTGGTGTTGGTTGAGTGACAGATACTAGAGTGACTTTGAGTGTTAAGACTCTAGAGCCATAGGAGCTGCCATTACTATTGCTCTATAGCATCTGGTTTTGTACTAAAACGTTATTTCGTGTTGAGTTCCGTGAGATTATTATTATTAACATCTTTATTGACAAAATTAATTACAATTTTGCCTAATCTGAGGATTTTGATAGTCGTATTAAAGTGAGGATAATGCTGGTATTCACTGTCACGCAGGACAGAGGGTCATACATAAGAGTACCGTGAGAGGGTCTTCTTGACCAGGAGGTTAGACGGGATCTGTCACATGTTTGGTGGACGGTACGTGACGAACTTTCCCGTACCCTAGCTGTACCTTCCTCGTACCCCAGCTGTAGCTAAAATGTGCATACTGTTGTTGGTAAACTTTCACTATACTCTGTAGCCTGGCCTGGAGCCACTGTCTGCCATACCTGGCTATTGACATACGTGGCTATAGAGTGTCTTGGGGGGCAAATGAGTCAGGTATATATGTCCTCCAGGTGTTGATTTCAGGGAATGGGTGGGTTGTCTTGAGATCAACTGCTGGAGTATTTCCTCAACCCTCATGTGCATTCATGTGTATTGTTGTACCGTGCTGTGCACAGGTGTGATTTGTTGTGCTGTCTAATTTTGTGACGTTGTGTCGTACAGTGTTATGCGTTTCTGTGCACTGTCATGTACTCTTGTGCATTGTTGTCTACTGTGAGTGTGCTATTGTGCAGTATTTTGTAATGTTGTGTATATTTATGCACTATGTACTACTGTTTTATGTACTACTGTTTTTGTTGCACACTCTAGTGCAATTTTGTGTGTTACTGTTGTACACCTGCGTCCTTTTGTGAGCTGTTGTGCTGCTGTATTGTTTTTGCACTCCTGTGCTGTTGTGTACTTTGTTTTACTGCTGTGCACTGTTCCGTTTGTTTTTTGTACTGTTGTGGTCTATAGTGAATTGTCGTACATTGTTGTATTCTGCTGTGAGCTGCTGTTTATCAATTATCATCATGTGCACCCACGTAGTTGAGCTTGCGGGGGGTTGAGCTTCGGCTCTTTGGTTCCGCCTCTCAATCTCCATTCAACTTGTGTACAGGTTTCTGGACCTATTTGGGGTCAGCCGACTGGTCAATAGTGGAGTTCGACGAGGCTTTTCCCTTTGTTGTTCCCGGTGGAGCCCCATACCACAGTGTGGTGATATGCTTCTCTCTCTCTGTGTCATCTTTCATCTCCACTAATTTCATGGGGATCAGCTCTCATGACGATCACGTCCCCTTCAGTAGTAACCCAGCAAAGTTGGTGAGGCTTGCCCCAAGCACCTGGGCCCAGATTCACGAAAGTACTTACGCAAGCACTTACGAACGTGTACATCTTTCCGCAATCTTTGACGGCTTTGGTTACATTTATTAAACAGTTTACAAGCATGCAAGCTTCCCATTCAACTGTTGTTATTGTTATAAACAGCCTCCTGGTGCTTCGGAGCTCATTAACTGTTTAATAATTGGAAACAAAAGCCGCCAAAGATTGAGAAAAGATGTACAGGTTCGTAAGTGCTTTCGTGAATCTGTCCCCTGGCCTCTGAGAGACTGTTCCACTATATGTAAAAAAAAATCTGAAATATAATAATCCATCGTACCTTCTCGTATATACAGTAAATAATAAATATAAGTAAGGTTAGGTTATAAAAATAACTTGAGAAATCATGAACTGAATAGTATAAGACAAGGAGGAAGACATTATACCACAAGCGAGCAAAGTACTAAGGGGAAGAGGAGCGTCTGAAGAAAGGACTAAAGCAAGCATTGATGGAGTGTGCATGTAGCAAGTGGTGTATGTGTACCCTGTGTTGGGTAGGGTGTCAAGGGCCTTGGGGAAGAGTGGAGGAGGGGACGGGTAGTGCTGGGGGCCACCAGAGGGGAGGTATGGGTAGAGTGACGTGGGGAGGGGAGAGAGAGAGAGAGGGGAGGGTTTTAGGGTGGGGGGAGAGAAGTGGGTGATGGAATGTGAGGAGGCGGAGATGGAGGGGATTTTAAAAAAGTCCCTACCGTGTTGTATGTAGTGCTTGCCTGCTTCAAGCACGCTTGTACTTGGCTTGTACATGGCTTGTACATGGCTTGAACATGGCTTGTACTTGGCTTGTACATGGCTTGTACATGGCTTGTACATGGCTTGTGCATGGCTTGTACGTGGCTTGTACATGGCTTGTACATGGCTTGTACTTGGCTTGTACATGGCTTGTACATGGCTTGTACATGGCTTGTACATGGCTTGTACTTGGCTTGTACATGGCTTGTACGTGGCTCGACTCCCGAGATTCATTAAACCACATAAGGAGTTGATTGAAATTACCTCATCTTCTTGTTTATTCAATTTTCTTACTAATGTTCCAGTGTTCACATACGCTGTTCTACACCCCCCTCCTCCCCCCCCCCCTCCCCCCCCCACACACACAGAACATTTTCTGCTCAATCAGATCGCATGACAATATATATACTTTTTAGTTCGTCCCGAGGGGCGAGTTTATTGGTCAGCGTCACTCATGTTGTGAGTGGACACACCGCCATAGTGACAGTATTGGGCAGCGCCACTCATGTTGTGAGTGGACACACCGCCATAGTGACAGTATTGGTCAGCGCCACTCATCCTGTGAGTGGACACACCGCCATAGTGACAGTATTGGGCAGCGTCACTCATCCTGTGAGTGGACACACCGCCATAGTGACAGTATTGGGCAGCGTCACTCATCCTGTGAGTGGACACACCGCCATAGTGACAGTATTGGGCAGCGCCACTCATCCTGTGAGTGGACACACCGCCATAGTGACAGTATTGGGCAGCGCCACTCATCCTGTGAGTGGACACACCGCCATAGTGACAGTATTGGGCAGCGTCACTCATCCTGTGAGTGGACACACCGCCATAGTGACAGTATTGGGCAGCGCCACTCATCCTGTGAGTGGACACACCGCCATAGTGACAGTATTGGGCAGCGCCACTCATCCTGTGAGTGGACACACCGCCATAGTGACAGTATTGGGCAGCGTCACTCATCCTGTGAGTGGACACACCGCCATAGTGACAGTATTGGGCAGCGCCACTCATCCTGTGAGTGGACACACCGCCATAGTGACAGTATTGGGCAGCGCCACTCATCCTGTGAGTGAACACACCGCCATAGTGACAGTATTGGGCAGCGCCACTCATCCTGTGAGTGGACACCGCCATAGTGACAGTATTGGGCAGCGCTACTCATCCTGTGAGTGGACACACCACCATAGTGACAGTATTGGGCAGCGCCACTCATCCTGTGAGTGAACACACCGCCATAGTGACAGTATTGGGCAGCGCCACTCATCCTGTGAGTGGACACCGCCATAGTGACAGTATTGGGCAGCGCCACTCATCCTGTGAGTGGACACACCACCATAGTGACAGTATTGGGCAGCGCCACTCATCCTGTGAGTGAACACACCGCCATAGTGACAGTATTGGGCAGCGCCACTCATCCTGTGAGTGGACACACCGCCATAGTGACAGTATTGGGCAGCGCCACTCATCCTGTGAGTGGACACACCGCCATAGTGACAGTATTGGGCAGCGCTACTCATCCTGTGAGTGGACACACCGCCATAGTGACAGTATTGGGCAGCGCCACTCATCCTGTGAGTGGACACACCGCCATAGTGACAGTATTGGGCAGCGCCACTCATCCTGTGAGTGGACACACCGCCATAGTGACAGTATTGGGCAGCGCTACTCATCCTGTGAGTGGACACACCGCCTTAGCAACATGTACAACACTCCCCAATGGGAAGAAAACCCGCTGGGTTGTTCATCTTGTATGGGTTAATTTCATCGCCATACATCACGTCTTGTGTGTTGTAAGATCCTGCTTTCTGAGTGTTTCTTCACGTTCTGATCCTACCCTTCAGTCTTTCAACACCCCCAGTCCTCTCAGTCTTTCCTCATACGAAGTCTTGCCTCATACTCCAGCCTTCTTTATCTTTCCTTATACTGCAGCCTTTTTTTCTTTCCTCATACTTTAGTCCTATATCAGTCTTTCCTCATATCCCAGTCTTTCTTCCTCAAGCATACCTACTATAAGTGTGGTAACAGGCGTCCCATAACTACTCCAGGACATAGCTATCAAGACGTTAATTAGGCTGTTTTTACAATCCAAAAGATGATCAAACTATATTTATCCCGTTTCCTAAAGTCAACAATAATCCCAAGATATCATCAGTAATCAACCCACGCCAGAAGTTCATTCATTTACAGAGCCTCGTATTTCTTCTCCCTTGTAATGACTGCAGAGTTTTGTCCTGGTCGTGGAGAGACGGGAGTCAAGTCCAGCACATTTCCCACTAAGAAGTTAAATGGACTGTTTAATTTTAACAAAGGTTAGGGCCGTGACATGGGTCAGTCTTTGAATGATTTAAGCTCTCTAGTACAGGAAAGGAAGGGCGCTTCATAATTCTGAGCCAAAGCTGTACTCACACAGGGCAGCATCATCATCTGGAAGCATGCGGGGTGGAGGGAAAGGTGCCAAAGGAGAAACTGCCATTGTGAGAGGAACTTGTGTGGTGTTCGGTTGAGGCGTGAGAGAAGTACTTGTGTGGTGTTCGGTTGAGGCATGAAAGAGGTATTTGTGGTGTTCGGTTGAGGCATGAAAAAGGTATTTGTGGTGTTCGGGTGAGGCATGAAAAAGGTATTTGTGGTGTTCGGTTGAGACGTGTGCGTGTTGTGGTGTTCGCTTAACGCGTATCAGGGGAACCGGATCAAACGTATGATCTCTGCTAATGTCCAAACCTGCTCGAGTGCCTTTGTATATAGGACTTCATTAGACGATCACATATAAACATGAAATTGTTTATATAGTCAATTATGTTCAATATTTTTCTTGTACGATGTGGCTCATTTTTAACTCTGAATGTCTAAGTTTCTGACATGAATGCCATTTCAAAATGAATTGATGTGAATTGTTGATTAATGAATATAAAATAGAAAGGCAGTTTAATTCAAAAAGGTACAGAACAGTTACAATGATTATATGTCAAATATTGTCCAGACGTGACATTTTAATGCTGGAATCACTCACAACGCTGTCAACACCTACGGTTCTATCAACACCTACGGTGCTGTCAATATCTACGGTGCTGTCAACACCTACGGTTCTGTCAACACCTACGGTGCTGTCAACACCTACGGTGCTGTCAACACCTACGATGCTGTCAAGTGTATGTGGATGGTGGGTGGGTTGGTGCTGCATATTCCAATATTTGGTTTTACCGAGGTTTTGTAGCTTTCCTTGAAAGATTAATCCTGGTTTAGGTTTGCAAATGATATTCTAATGTTTGCGAGCATTCCATATGCCATCAACATTACCTTGTTTATATGTGCTTCTGGAGACAGTGTTGGATGTATATTCTCTTCCAAATTCTTTCCTCTTGGTGTAGATAACTTCTGGTCTCCTTTATCCCATTCCAATCTTCACTACCTTACACTTGTTGGGACTGAATTCTAATAACCAATTAGTTTCCCACTCCTGGAATTAGTCAAGGTCATCCTGTAACATACTGCAGTCTTCTTCAGTTTTGCACAGGCCTCATTACCCTTGCATCATCATCAAACATTAATACGTAATGAGATCACTCCCATTAGCTGGTCATTCATATCAATTTGGAACAGTAAGGGTGCCAAGACCGACCCTTGCGGAACTCCACTTGTCACCTTTTTCCAAATCGAAGCCTCATCTCTGTGACTCTGCTTGAGTCTCCATTTTGTCTTTCATGTAGAACAGTGTCGAATGCTTTTTGACCAATTAATTAAAATACAGTTTAACCAGCCTTTTTTTCCTGCGTTATTATTATTTCGTATTTTTTATTCGTATTATTTATTAGTATTTCCTGCCCCCTCCACAAGGGGGCCTCGTAGCCTGGTGGATAGCGCGCAGGACTCGTAATTCTGTGGCGCGAGTTCGATTCCCGCACGAGGCAGAAACAAATGGGCAAAGTTTCTTTCACTCTGAATGCCTCTGTTACCTAGCAGTAAATAGGTACCTGGGAGTTAGTCAGCTGTCACGGGCTGCTTCCTGGGGGTGGAGGCCTGGTCGAGGACCGGGCCGCGGGGACACTAAAAAAGCCCCGAAATCATCTCAAGATAACCTCAAGATAACCTAAACGAGGACCCAAGAATAGAAAACGGGATTTCACGTCAATTTTGAAAAACGCTGTGTTTTTTTAGTTCATCTTAATTTGACGTTGGAGATTTGTACGTGAATATAACGATGGACGAATGCTAATACAGTTAGGTTGTTAGTTATGCGAGAGGACGAATTGTGTTGTTAGAACCAGTATGTGTGATAAGTGACACATTGGGTCACATATACCACATGGCAGAGGTATACACCACATGGCAGAGGTATACACCACATAACAGAGGTATACACCACATGACAGAGGTATACACCACATGACAGAGGTATACACCACATGACAGAGGTATACACCACATGACAGAGGTATACACCACATGACAGAGGTATGCACCACATGACAGAGGTATACACCACATGACAGAGGTATACACCACATGACAGAGGTATACACCACATGACAGAGGTATACACCACATGGGTTACAGTGTCAACGACGCAGGAAATCTGAGTGCCAAGGGAGTCCTCGTTCTTGACATACACTAATGACCGTGAGGGTAACAGTGCCCTGTTGGCTTATCTTTCATGGGAAGCACAATTTTGCCCCGAGGGGCGAGTTTATTGGGCAGCGCCACTCATCCTGTGAGTGGACACACCGCCATAGTGACAGTATTGGGCAGCGCTACTCATCCTGTGAGTGGACACACCGCCATAGTGACAGTATTGGGCAGCGCCACTCATCCTGTGAGTGGACACACCGCCATAGTGACAGTATTGGGCAGCGCCACTCATCCTGTGAGTGGACACACCACCATAGTGACAGTATTGGGCAGCGTCATTCATCCTGTGAGTGGACACACCGCCATAGTGACAGTATTGGGCAGCGTCACTCATCCTGTGAGTGGACACACCGCCATTGTGACAGTATTGGGCAGCGTCACTCATCCTGTGAGTGGACACACCGCCATAGTGACAGTATTGGGCAGCGCCACTCATCCTGTGAGTGGACACACCGCCATAGTGACAGTATTGGGCAGCGCCACTTATCCTGTGAGTGGACACACCGCCATAGTGACAGTATTGGGCAGCGCCACTCATCCTGTGAGTGGACACACCGCCATAGTGACAGTATTGGGCAGCGCCACTCATCCTGTGAGTGGACACACCGCCATAGCAGAATGTACAACACTCCCCAATAGGAAGAAAACCCGCTGGGTTGTTCATCCTGTCACTTGTACCCAGACACAGCTGGGACTTGCTTAACTGTCTCAAGTGAACAGCTCCTCAAACAAGTAGATTAACATCTGTCAACCCTTAAAATCTTACGTTATCTTGTGGGTGCAAAATGGGGGAATGTTTTAAGAACAGTATCAATATTTGACAAATAGTGTTTTCCTAACTCAATTCTACACATATTTCTAATGTCTTTCGGGTGTTCACATTCTCTCAGGTAGTGGTCAAGGCGGTGTCCATCACTCTCACCACAGATTCTACAACTCCGCTGCTCAACTGTTGTTTCCATTCCGAATCTCCATGGATATTTGTATCCAAGATGGATTCTCACTCTTTATTGTTCCACTGAAAACACAGGGGTCCATTCCCTCGATAATAGAGAGCCAATAAGATTGAAGATCACAACCAGTTCTGGGAGTGGCCATTAAGCCTTTGTACGTCCCATGCCTAGAGGTCCTAAGACCGAGGATTGCTTGGAGATGAAAAGACCTTTTTCCTTCTGACGTCAGGATTGGTTCTTGGAGTGCTGGAGAGGTTTGGTGTTGGGACGCTCCTGCTGTCTGGTGAATTTGTCTTTCTTTTTTCTACCACAGACTTGGAAATAAATTTAGAAAGCGTGTTTATTATAATGCTGAGCCACAGGGGAGGGGAGAGCAGGCCTCCTTGGGGGTTAACAGGTAGAGAACCTAAACCTGTGTGATCCATGGATAATAATCCTGCTCTGTAAATTGTGAATACTGATTCACCTGTTCAGGTTTAATGACGACGATGCTGGGTGAAGACAAGTCATGATGACGATGATGGGTGCCTATCAACTTCAGTTGCCTGTGTTAGGGATAATACAGTCATTATGTTCGTATAAATTAATGATCTACATTTCCACATATCAACACACTTTGTTAATTAACCATATCTTGCATACTAGTAGTCTGGGCCTTTTCGTTTTGCTTATCTGATTCCTCTGATGTATTGCTTAATTGACTTAAGTGTTAAATTGCCCTTCCTCGAGTCAATATTATCAGAGGCTCAGTGAAGTTATCAATACGTAAGTGAACAGTCCAAAATTAGAACCCCTTCCTAGTTCTAAAGTAACATCATTAACCTCATTTTGAGTTATCTTAAGTTATCTTGAGATGATTTCGGGGCTTTGGTGTCCCCGCGGCCCGGTCCTCGACCACGCCTCCACCCCCAGGAAGCAGCCCGTGACAGCTGACTAACACCCAGGTACCTATTTTACTGCTAGGTAACAGGGGCATAAGGTGAAAGAAACTCTGCCCATTGTTTCTCGCCGGCGCCCGGGATCGAACCTTGGACCACAGGATCACAAGTCCAGTGTGCTGTCCGCTCGGCCGACCGGCTCCCTCACTGTGGACTGGTTCTCTCCCTAGACAGAAGCAATTAAACCAAGTAAATTTGGAGGGTGGTGGCAGCAATTAGAGTATAAGTGAGTAATTACAGGCACATCAGGACTCGTAACACCTACATGTACAGAAGTGGGGACCCACAGGTGTAACACAGGTTGGCTCCAGTGTCAGGATACACTGATCAATTTGGTATTACCTCTCCGCTTCTCGCCTGACTCGAGTGTATTCATTCCTGGCTCTCTTTAGTGGCTTTTTATTGTCCTTTGTTCCTAGGTGAGTGTGTGTGTGGTTGGATCATGGCAGCATTGTGGGGTGGTGGGTGAGTTGAGTGTCTGTGTGGGGTAGTGTGAGGACGAGGCTGGGGTTGGGTGACCTTGTGAGTGGTGAGTGGGTGGGAAGGAGCAAGATGAATGACAATGAAGGGTGGAAGGGACGATCGAGAGTGAGCGACGACTGTTGCCTTAGATACCTGGTGTGATGTCCCCCCACTGGTCGCTCGCTCCGAGCCTGGGAGAGGCATGAGGGAGAATTATTAATACAGCATCTTTTCATCCCATTAATGTGCAACTCTGTCTCTCTCTCTGTCTCTCTTGTCTCTCTCTCTGTCTCTCTCTCTGTCTCTCTGTCTCTCTCTGTCTCTCTTGTCTCTCTCTCTGTCTCTCTCTCTGTCTTTCTCTCTCTCTCTCTCTCTGTCTCTCTTGTGTCTCTCTCTGTCTCTCTCTCTGTCTCTCTGTATATATATTATATATATATATATATATATATATATATATATATATATATATATATATATATATATATATATATATATATATAATACCTGTGCTTAACTGTTTATAATATATATATATATATATATATATATATATATATATATATATATATATATATATATATATATATATATATATATATATATATATATATATTATATATATACATACCTGTGCTTAACTGTTTATAATAAATATTTAATTTCTTTTTCCCCTGTGGTACAGTCATTAGCCTTTCCTGCTGTTCTCACAGTAACCAAGCTTGTAGAATCCAAGTTATATACATATTAAACGAATTTGCAAACAATTTACAAAATGCTTAACAAACTCGAGGACGTCCTCGACTATCATTTCTACCCAGGTGGAGTTAGTAAATAAGTAAATAATGGCCGGAATGTTCCATGTTTGTGTGTGTGTGTGTGTGTGTGTGTGTGTGTGTGTGTGTGTGTGTGTGTGTTCTGTGAGTAAATTGGTGACAGACATAAGGAGAATGACACTTGTGTGCACTCAACATCCAGCAAAGCATGAATATATGTTGCAGCACATCCACTTTCCTCAAAATATTGTTCTGACACTATCTCTCTCTCTCTCTCTCTCTCTCTCTCTCTCTCTCTCTCTCTCTCTCTCTCTCTCTCTCTCTCTCTCTCTCTCTCTCTCTCTCTCTCTCTCTCTCTCTCTCTCTCTCTCTCTCTCTCTCTCTCTCTCTCTCTCTCTCTCTCTCTCTCTCTCTCTCTCTCTCTCTCTCTCTCTCTCTCTCTCTCTCAATTAAATGTTTTTGATGAAAAAAATGATGAAAAAGTAGCAGCATTTCGCCACCAACCCCCGCCCCCCCCCAATATTATTCTGGTAGAATATGTTCGAATTATGAATAATGATGAGGTGTGAGAATGTGTCAGCACCACGGTCACTGCTCACCAGGTCGACCCCCGTGTTTAAACAAGGAGTCCTCATTAGCCGCCTTCTGCTGGAGGGACCTAGCCAAGTCCCCCCTCCACTTGTCGGTCTGGTGAAGGGGGGAGGACTGAGGGAAGTCCCTCCCTCCATTTCTACATCTGAGAGAAGGGGGGGTCGGTCACCCTCCACTGGCTGAAGGGAACTGAATCAATGGTCTGGGAGCCCACATAATGTTCAGAAGGAGGGAGGGTGGGAGGGGGGAATCATGCTGTATTATGACTGAAGTCCTGAAGTCGCAATATCCGACCAGAATAATTATCAGACGTCGTGAGGGTGGATGTCAGTGCCCTTACACCGGTAATGCTCTATATCAGTGAATGGTCACGTTTCCAATTGGCTCCATAATGATGGTTCCCGGAGGGGGGAAGAGAGGGGGGAAGGGTTTGTGGGGTGGGTGGTGGTTGAGGGGGGTCTGTGGGGGGTTGGGGGAGAGGGTGTTGTGGTGACCGAGGTGGTGGGTGTTGGTGCCTACCTAGCGTGAACTGCGACACGCAAGGACCGACCCCTCTAGCAGGTAGGGAACTGACAGGGAAGCGGAAGAGCCACAGCAGACAGGTACACCAGCAGGTGAGCAGGCAAGGGGGGGACACACATACGTGAAGGGGTTGAGGAAGGCAGGTCAGCAGACAAGTCAGGAAGGATGTAAACAGGCAGGCAAGAAGTCGCTCGTGCAGGCAGACAGGAGAACAAGTAGTTAGAGGGTTGTAAGTGAGTATTTAGTTAGGCAGGCAAGCAAACATGCATGCTGGCAAGCACTGAGACATGAGGACAGACCAACACGAATGCAGTCAAGAAGTCAGGCAGGAAGGCATACAGAGAGACAGGCAGACAAGCGGATGTTAAGGCAAGCAAGCAAAAAGGTTGCCAGACAGACAGGCAGGTAGGCTGACAGACAGGCTGACAGGCAGGCTGACAGGCAGGCTGACAGGCAGGCAGGCTGACAGGCAGGCTGACAGGCAGGCTGACAGGCAGACTCACAGGCAGGCAGGCAGGCTGACAAGCAGGCAGGCAGGCAGGCAGGCAGGCTGACAGATAAGCAGATTGACAGACAGAAAGGCAGGGTAATTTTTTTTAATCTCTCTCTCTCTCTCTCTCTCTCTCTCTCTCTCTCTCTCTCTCTCTCTCTCTCTCTCTCTCTCTCTCTCTCTCTCTCTCTCTCTCTCTCTCTCTCTCTCTCTCTCTCTCTCTCTCTCTCTCCCCCCCCCCATCCTGGGGTCACGGGATCAGGCCTGCTGATGCCTCAAGGACCTTTCTTGCAAGGAAGCCTAAACATCTTGCCACCCCTAACCCGTGGCTGGCCGGGTCACGCAAGTGACCTCGCGAACGAGGTCAACTACCCGGGTAGTCTCCTTGTTTGGTCTAGCGACCCTTAGAGCGACAGTGATCCATTAACACTCTCGCGGCGCAGTTGGGAGACATCTGTACATCACCCATTACTTAATAGTAGAGATTTCTATAATAGGGTGCAAGTGATATTCAATATACTTTTCTAATACTATGCAGTACCAGTTTATTGCTTTTGTTTTCATCATAGTGTCATATCCACTCCAAAGCCTTATCTATTATTATTTATTATCTAAGATAATAGTAATAATGAACAACCAGCGGGTTTTCTTCCTATTGGGGAGTGTTGTACATGCTGCTATGGCGGTGTGTCCACTCACGGGATGAGTGACGCTGCCTAATACTGTCACTATGGCGGTGTGTTCAGTCACAGGATGAGTGGCGCTGCCCAATACTGTCACTATGGCGGTGTATCCACTCACAGGATGAGTGGCGCTGCCCAATACTGTCACTATGGCGGTGTATCCACTCACAGGATGAGTGACGCTGCCCAATAAACTCGCCCCTCGGGGCAAAATTAAAAAAAAAAAACATCTGACACCAAGTACAATTATTATCAGACCTATGAGATGAGTCACACCTCACAGCTGTCAGGGCTTCCCTCTTGAGCCTCTGGCGCTCAGACTCATGTAGAAGTCATCTCAAGAATATATTTCAGTATACTTTGAAGTATAGCATCATGGGTTAGTGGCAGCTAGAATTAACAGATCTTTTCCTAGAGGTCTTGGGGTATTGTCCATCTTCAAGTGTAAGTGCCTCATTGCACTTACAGAGTAAGTGTCTCATTGCACACTGAGAGAGAGAGAGGGAGGGAGGGGGGGGGGTGATCATACCTACAAGAGGTATCTACCATGATTCTCTGGCTCTGTTGTGGCTATCCATTTATCCTGCATCATTTCCACCTCTTCGTAGCGGGAAGGAAGGATAAGAAGGATGTAATGGAAGGGAAGAGGAAGAGGCAGGAAGAAAAAAGGAGTGGTGCGGAGGGAAGCTGTGAGGAAGAGGGAGTGAAGCAGCTCTCCCCCCCCCTCCCCCTACCTTCGTACCCTAACTCAACCCCCATCTCCATTTGTCCCCCTCCCCCCTCCCCACCGTTATCTACCTACCCCCATCCCCTTTTTCATCACTACTCCCCTCCCTCTTGTCTCGTGCCTGTACCCTCCTGCAGGGGCGCCCTCTTCCTCTATTGCTTCCTTTCCTCCTGTTGGAGCCAGGCTGTTGCTACTGCTGGCCCTGTTGCAACTGCTACCGTTGGAATATATCACAATAGTTTCTGTTGCCATTGCTGCTGCTGCTAATCCCGCTTACGACGATAACGGTGGACAAAATATAGAGATACTTAATAAGATCATGTAATATCCTGGTATTATGTAAATAATATATCGAAAATTAGTAATAAATAATTTGTCTTGAATTAACCTTCTACCCCTCCCGGGAGCCGGTCGGCCGAGCGGACAGCACGCTGGACTTGTGATCCTGTGGTCCCTGGGTCGATCCCGGGAGCCGGCGAGAAACAATGGGCAGAGTTTCTTTCACCCTATGCCCCTGTTACCTAGCAGTAAAATAGGTACCTGGGTGTTAGTCAGCTGTCACGGGCTGCTTCCTGGAGGTGGAGGCCTGGTCGAGGACCGTGCCGCGGGGACACTAAAGCCCCGAAATCATCTCAAGATAACCTCAAGATAACCTCCCACCTCCCCTATCCGTTACCCACCCCACAAAAATAAACAGGGCGATAATTAGAATGTATGAACAGTACTGAACAACCCAGCGGGTTTTCTTCCTATTGGGGAGTGTTGTACCTGCTGCTATGGTACAAGTGGCTGAGGTGTACAGTACCTGTATAAAAATGTTGTTTTGTTCTGCTGTATGTAATGTACATTCCTTGATAGGGCAGTGGTTCACTGACTTGATTTATTTTTTTCCCGTAGTACAGTTGGCTTCGTCCTCGACATACACTCACACACACAATGTGACCTTCGTCTAGTTCCAAATCCCAGTAGCCATTTTTGAGACCACCTCTTAAGTGTGTGACAAGATCTTAAGACCACCTCTTAAGTGTGACACACACACACACACACACACACACACACACACACACACACACACACACACACACACACACACACACACACACACACACACACACACACACACACACACACTGAAACGAGTAGCCAATTTCCTCAGTCAAGCCGTTCATAAATATTATTAACCCTTTGGCTGTTTTTTTTTAATATGCTGGTTAGCATTGTAAATATATGGCCACGTCTGTGGTAGAAAAATAATAATAAATAAAAAAAAACTTTGCCTATGACGGCATGTTGCACAACCTCATCCAAAAATTCCTCCCATAGCTGCTGGAACCATGATTTAACAAATGCTGGGAGTCATCACTTGATGGATCCAAATGAGAAATAAATCAATGAGAAAACAAATAATTAAAATAATGAGAAATAATACAAATCAACGTAAATTAGAATTATGTGTATAATATTCGTTGTGAATAAAACTCCCATAATTCCCTGGTTTAACACAGTCAATTATCTCGATCTGTTACTCTGTTAAAATTACAACTATTTAGACTAATCAGAAGGGTTCGAGCCCAATCAATCCTCCTGACCTAGCGAGGCCATTGCTTTGAAAACGTCGATATTACGGTGCTTTTGTTTATACTAATACTTAGCATTTTTAACGTATTAGAGGACAGGTTAATATTTTGTGATATTCAATACATTGAGAACCTTTTTAACCTGATATTGACTTTCTTGCTTTTTAAATTTTTTTTAATTATATAAACTCAAAAAATATTATTATTAATATTGTGATATGTGGAAAGTGTGCAATTTTCCTTTTCCTTTAGCATTTTAGCCTTTTAAAGGTAGACAAGGTAGCCTTTTCTTTATTTGTAATGTAATAAAAATTAGAAAGGTAGAACGGTAAGTAAGATGAAAGGAGCAAGAATGAATAATGTGGCGCAGATGGTATGGAGGCTGAGTACTTGATGCTCATAACTAATAATGCACTTGAGACCAGGCAGTGAACTCATTGGTCCTATACAGGGGACCTCTATGGTGACCCCAGACTGTGTAGTGTAGCTCGGGTCAAAGGTCAACGGGGGTGAGAATAGCTGGGGCTACCTCATTCCTGTGTGTGTGTATTTATACCTCAATAAATATATTTAAATTTCAATTTCATCTTCACAAGGGATGAATTGGCATGTACTCATCATGTTCTTGAAACCTAGGAGGGTGTAAACGATGAGTGGCTCAAACCTCAGACCATGAATTTTCCATACAAGCACCAGTATAAAAAGCTATGATTTGTTTATATCTGAAACCTATATCTATGGGGAGAGCCGGTCGGCCGAGCGGACAGCACGCTGAACTTGTGATCCTGTGGTCCTGGGTTCGATCCCAGGCGCCGGCGGGAAACAATGGGCAGAGTTTCTTTCACCCTTTGCCTTTCACCCTTTCCACCCACCCATAGTTTCATCTATGTCCTTGTTACCTAGCAGTAAAAATTGGTACCTGGGTGTTAGTCAGCTGTCACGGGCTGCTTCCTGGGGGTGGAGGCCTGGTCGAGGACCGGGCCGCGGGGACACTAAAAGCCCCGAAATCACCTCAAGATAACCTCAAGATGGGCAGCACAAAACGTCGACCAGACTGTGCGACACTGTGGTTGCAAGGATCAGGTTGGGTTACCGTTACCTGTGGCAGGTGGGTACAGGTGACGGATCTCCCAATTCTGAGCACTCCAGCTGCAAACTCTGTGAGCAGGAACTGCGGCATGATCTCCCACACTACATCACTGAATGCCCAGTTATTAGATCTTTCAGACCAGTTGGCATGAGCTACCTGGAGATTTGCAATTACTTTATTCACTCTCGTGTTCTTGAAGATATCCTTATAATCCACCCAAAATTTTCCAGTACAGGAGCACATGGCCCTGTATGGCTAACCATCCTGCGAGATGGGATTTTTTCAGCATCACATAGCTAACTCTTGACACACTATGTCCCCTCTCCATATAGTATAGGGTAGCTGTGTAAATGCAGATGTACATAAATGTGTAAATAAAGAAAAGAAAAAAGGGTGAGAGAGTCTGAGTAGAGATCAGTTGAGCTCGAAGAACATCACCAACACATCCCCGAGACCTCAAAGCCAGGCAGCTCAGACCATATTAAAGACTGTCTTGAACCTGTGGGTAAAGACTGCCTTGAACCTGTGGGTAAAGACTGCCTTGAACCTGTGGGTAAAGACTGCCTTGAACCTGTGGGTAAAGACTGCCTTGAACCTGTGGGTAAAGACTGCCTTGAACCTGTGGGTAAAGACTGCCTTGAACCTGTGGGTAAAGACTGCCTTGAACCTGTGGGTGTGGCTCCTACTCTGTCACTAGGTGTGGGGAGGGAAGCGTCGTCCATGGGTTTCTGTGACTACTGGACAATTGTAAAGTATGTCTTAGTGTTGTGGTTTTAACGTTCTGGGAAGGAGGTTAATAAGAACTCGGGGCATCTCCCTGGCTCTTATATTCTTGTTAACTGGGGTTTAAGCTGGTGGTTTGGGTTATTATTAGTTACGAAAGTAGAGTAGACTAATACAAAAATTACATTTTCCCTAAATTACGTCCGTTGGGTAAAAGTCTCTGTTCTTGCAAGCTCGACGTTCGATTCTCGATGGTCCATGTGGTTGAGCACCGTGCTTATAGCCCTGCTCCTTGTTCTCATACCCTCTTCCACTTATTATATAGACCAACTAGCTTACTAATTTCCCTTGATAATAATTTCACCTTTCCTTCTACCCGTTTGATTTTGCTGTTTTCCTAAAAGGTGTTACCTGACTGAACTTAGCAGTCTTTCAAGTACTCAAGACCTTCTTAATCTTGCAACAGGCGCCTCTTATTTGGAATAGTGTTGAATGTTCTCTGATAAGTGTGTGAAAGATGTAGTCAATTAAATTCTTAATTGCTTATTTCGGTGCGTCTTTTCTATTAGGAGTATTTGCTCTAATGAGCAAGGTCATCTTGCAGCTTAAAAAAAAAATGTTATGGAAATTCCCATTGAGTACACTGCATGCGTTCTTACATCTCTCTCTGTCTCTACCCTGTCTTTGGTATTTCCTGATCACCTGGTAACTCAAAAATATCATCTTAATTACTCTGTATTCTTCCTAATTTTATATACATTGTGAGTCTTCCTGGTTCTATCTCACACCTCTTGTAACGTCTAAGATGCTATGGCGGTGTGTCCACTCACAAGATGAGTGGCGCTGCCCAATACTGTCACTATGGCGGTGTGTCCACTCACAAGATGAGTGGCGCTGCCCAATACTGTCACTATGGCGGTGTGTCCACTCACAAGATGAGTGGCGCTGCCCAATACTGTCACTATGGCGGTGTGTCCACTCACAGGATGAGTGGCGCTGCCCAATACTGTCACTATGGCGGTGTGTCCACTCACAGGATGAGTGGCGCTGCCCAATACTGTCACTATGGCGGTGTGTTCACTCACAGGATGAGTGGCGCTGCCCAATACTGTCACTATGGCGGTGTGTCCACTCACAGGATGAGTGGCGCTGCCCAATACTGTCACTATGGCGGTGTGTTCACTCACAGGATGAGTGGCGCTGCCCAATACTGTCACTATGGCGGTGTGTCCACTCACAGGATGAGTGGCGCTGCCCAATACTGTCACTATGGCGGTGTGTTCACTCACAAGATGAGTGACGCTGCCCAATACTGTCACTATGGCGGTGTGTCCACTCACAAGATGAGTGGCGCTGCCCAATACTGTCACTATGGCGGTGTGTCCACTCACAAGATGAGTGGCGCTGCCCAATACTGTCACTATGGCGGTGTGTCCACTCACAAGATGAGTGGCGCTGCCCAATACTGTCACTATGGCGGTGTGTCCACTCACAAGATGAGTGGCGCTGCCCAATACTGTCACTATGGCGGTGTGTCCACTCACAAGATGAGTGGCGCTGCCCAATAAACACGCCCCTCGGGGCAAAATTTAATAAATCTTTTTCCTTCACCTTTTTACCACCAAATGCTCTATATCAAACCATGGCTTAAAGCTCTTTTTTGTCTCTTAGTGGTATGATTTTTGATTCCTCTTTTTATGTTTATTTACTTGATACTATTCCAACATTTGTTGATTTTCTATACCTTCTCTTTTCCCATGTTCTGTAGGAGTGACTTAGTCTGAGAGAGATGGGGTTGTTGGCAGGCAATTTAAATACTGTTGAAGTCAGCTCCCTGATGCATGAGCTGAGTTCAAAGTGAGTCTGATCCACGCTGCTGCTGTTGCTGCATTCATGAATCTGCTGCTGGTGTTGAAGTCATTTTTCACGTTCCTATTTTATGTCTTACGGTCAGGTTTGGTTGCTTTCTTACTGCTCTTCCTCAGGCGTGGCGAGTGAGTGTGTATATGTTTATGTAAGATAGAGATATACCTGTCGAATTATTAGCCGTGTTCTGCTGTTATTTCTGTTATCACTCATATTGTGAGGTGTAAATTATTCGATTTATTTATTAAAATTGTATATATTTAATTAGCCTGTTTTACATATTTTATTCCAGCTTAAATTGTAATGTTTTGTAAAGATTTGTATGAAATTTTTCTGAATCTTGGTGTGTGTGTGTGTGCGTGTGTGTGTGTGTGTGTGTGTGTGTGTGTGTATGTGTGTGTGTGTGTGTGGGTTAACTTTTTATCTGCAGGATAGAGTTGTTAGTTCTTGGACCCCGCCTTTCTAATAGTATGTTGTCTAATGAACTGACTCGCGATCTACGTTCCTCTTACCACATCACATATCGCCTATTTGTGCCTTAAGGATCGAACTTTAGCTTTAGCTTTCCTTTAGAGGAAAGTAGATACAAGTTAACTGAAGCACCATGATACATAACCAAGAAGGATGAGGAGAAGTTAGTTGTTAGTTGATGATGAGGAGGGAGGGAATTATCAGGGGAAAGCTTCGGCTCTTTGGTCCCGCCTCTCAACTCTCAATCAAAGCTGTGAGCTGACTGTTGATAGTTTCTCTGAAATGGTGATTTGCGCAATGTCTAACTACGTATTGTAGTTGTATCTTGTAGTTGTATCTGACGACTACAATAAATACGTATTGTAGTTGTATCTGACGACTACTTCGATGTTGTTCATCATATCACTGATGATGGTTTGGTTGTGTGTAGAAATCATGTTTTCTTTGATGAAGCTCTGTTTGTGTATTATCACGCGCCTTGAAACAAGATGTCGGTGTCTTGCCTATATATTCATATCGCTGCTTATCAAGAACGCTCCCAATACCAAGCGACACATAATAAAAAAAGGAAGCTGTTGCCCATGCACCGGACTACATTGGAACTCCCAGCCTTAACTCCCTCACAATACATTGTCAGGAAAACATATTTTTTTTTTTAAAAGGCGCCTGTACACTCAAAACAAAACTGTATCAGTTTCTACTCACAACAGTTTCTACTATCAACCAATTTCTACTCACAACAGTTTCTACTCATCCAATTTCTACTCACAACAGTGTCTACTCTCAACCAATTTCTACTCACAACAGCTTCTACTCACAACCAATTCATCACTGGATATATCCTAACCCACAACACCGAAATATTCAACAGATTCATCACTTGCAACAACAATGGAAGATTAGACATAGAAGAAGCACTATATATATATATATTATATATAAAGTATAAAATATTGGAAACTGCAAAATATTAAGGGAAAGAACACATGACAATAAATAGTGGAGTAATTACGGGAGGAGCCGCTGGGGGGAGATTACCCCTAATGAGAAGGACTCGTGATCTTTATCAGGAGGTGATAGGCCCGGGGGGGGGGGGTAACAAGCACCAGGTTACTAGGTAATTGGATGGAAAACGGTTTCTAGTTAATGGGTGATGGGTAGGTAGTTAAGGGGAAACTGCCCCTTAGGCTGTTAGATAATGGGTGATGGATGTTAGGAACCACACCAGGTTACCAGTCAATGGATTACTAGTTAAGTTATGATACTAGTTAAGTTATGAGTTACTAGTTTATTAAAAAGAAAACCCAATGGTTTGGATATACAGTAGGCAGCGGGATATCTTAAGAAAGGGATATATAATTAAGTATATTTAAGGGAATAAACATCTTTAGTATTGAACGTTGTGTGGAGGTCAAGGCTGACTTGCTCTTGATAAGGTGGGAGTCGGTCATAGAGAAGACCAAGCCATCGAGATAAGATCTTCTCTCTAAGATTTTGCAAGCCTGGGTTCGAGACTTTAAGTTTCCATCTGAGTTTCTGCCCGGGGGGACCATTCAAATTTCAGACACACACATTAGAGGTGTTCCTAGACATGATGATTGAAAGTTACTGTTGATTTTCCCCCAAAAATATATATATTAAATGCAGTTATATAGTCCTACGCGCATTGCATTAGATGCAGAATTCTAGGAAACTCTTGTCATATATGAGACACGTAATAATTGGTCAAAGAAGTTGTTTGTGTCTGCAGAGGGTCGCGTAGCTGCGTGTAAGATGAGGTGATGTCTTATAACTATTTACAACTCGCAGATATATATATATATATATATATATATATATATATATATATATATATATATATATATATATAATATATATATAATATATATATATATATATATATATATATATAATATATATAATATATATATATATATATATATATATATATATATATATATATATATATATATATATATATAAAATAGTAAAAAATGTGACAATGTCTGACCACGAAGGAAGGATTGCAATAGGAATTTCCTTAACTACTTTCGTATTTAACAATACATCTTCAGAAGGACCACTGATCCTTCTGATGATGTATTATTAAATACGAAAGTGCTTAAGGAAATACCTATTTCAATCCTAAACTATGCTTTCAGTGTTACTACCGACGCATGGGTCAGCTGCTACTGTTACTAACCCACAATAACTCCCAGCAAGACAACCTCCAGACTCGGCCAGGCAATATCGACGCTGTTGCTCCTAAATCACCATTATTACGGCAACAGGTCGATGGCTGAATCACACAAACACTTCGAATTCTCCAACATTTTAAGATATGACTAACGCAAAATCTATATAATCAGTATATTTCAGGAATTATCTTGATTTTCACCTTATAAAAATAAAGAGGGAGAAGGAAAGACTTCCGTTTCAAAGATCGTTGTTTGCAATAGAACACTGCAATGTGGCAGGTGTAACACTGCCTCTCCAGGTATTACACTGTGTCACCAGTGTGAATGAGTGAATCTGTAATTATTTAGAATTGAATGGGAATACAGTGAGGCAAGCTAACTGAACAGATATGGGAATAGAGGCATGAGATGTGTGGAAACTTGTCCCACGTGGCCGTCTCCAGATCCGATGAGGAATCTTTATATATGAGCTGATTGCATCTGGGTCATTAACGTTAATTATGAGCTGCCATCACCTCTGGTTAATGAGCTGTTAGTTGCTTCTGATGATTTACTCTGATGGTCTTGATCATCATCTTCATCTGTAGGTCATGGAGCATCATCTGTGAGTCTCTGAAAGATCTCTAGATACTAGTCATTCCCA
The DNA here is from genome assembly GCF_040958095.1 of Procambarus clarkii. Lineage (NCBI taxonomy): Eukaryota > Metazoa > Arthropoda > Malacostraca > Decapoda > Cambaridae > Procambarus > Procambarus clarkii. The sequence goes on along the minus strand of NC_091231.1, from coordinate 8,075,570 downwards.
TCCTATGGGGCGGTAACGGGCCCCATTCCCATCCCATGGGCGGTGATGAAGCCCATACCCATCCCGTGGGCGGTAGTGAAAATGGTTACAGAGGGACCCCATTCTCACCGCATGGGTGGTAGAGACAGTGATTACAGAGGCACATAATGGGGGGTTCAAATAGGGACATGAACCCCATCAGGAGATCAGAGACACACTACATGTCTCAAATACCACTTGTGTATAATTTAATTAATGGGGGAAAATTGCATTTCTGAACGAGTAATAAAGTTAAAACAAAATAATTTAACGAAACAAGAAGAAAAAACAGCGTCAATTAAAATTCACACACAGTTATCAGGAAGGGTCATTGGAGTGAGTCGGGTGTCCAATGACACACGTCCCAGAACTGATGGTTTCCGGTGGTGGCAGTATGTAAACCTTCCGGTGGTGGCAGTATGTAAACCTTTTTCCAGGGTTGCTGGAGCAGGAGGATGACTGTGAGTTTACCTCAAGACAGTTCTGAGTGGGAGTTAAGGTATGACTTAAACACACACACACACACACACACACACACACACACACACACACACACACACACACACACACACACACACACACGCACACACACACATACACACATACACACACACACACACACACACACACACACAGTAGCCCAATAGGCTCAGGAACCTGTACACCAGTTGATTGACGGTTGAGAGGTGGGACCAAAGAGCCAGAGCTCAACCTCCGCAAGCACAATTAGGTGAGTACACACACACACACACACACACACACACACACACACACACACACACACACACACACACAGGGTACGGTAGAAAGGGCCTGGTAGCCTGGTGGATAGCGCGCAGGACTCGTAATTCTGTTGGAGGGTGGAGATAGTTGCGCCAACTACCAGCTTGGAGTTACCAGACGAACCAATTGAAGACCTCGTAAATTAACACACAATGGTATCCCAATATACCTCATACCCGCCTCACTGTCACGTGGAACTTTATAGAAAAGTGCAACTTTTCCCTTTCAGAAATAAAATTAGCTAACGAGTGATGTGCAGAACTGTAAGAAAAAATTATAACAACACTCGATACTTGGCAACCATAAAACCAATAGTCTGAGAGAATAGAGCCAATAGGTCTCTCTCTCTCTCTCTCTCTCTCTCTCTCTCTCTCTCTCTCTCTCTCTCTCTCTCTCTCTCTCTCTCTCTCTCTCTCTCTCTCTCTCTCTCTCTCTCTCTCTCTCTCTCACTCTCTCTCTCTCTCGCTCTCTCTGTCTCTGTCTCTCTCTCTCTCTCTCTCTCTCTCTCTCTCTCGCTCTCTCTGTCTCTGTCTCTGTCTCTCTCTCTCTCTCTCTCTCTCTCTCTCTCTCTCTCTCTCTCTCTCTCTCTCTCTCTCTCTCTCTCTCTCTCTCTCTCTCTCTCTCTCTCTCTCTCTCTGTCTCTCTGTGTCTCTGTGTCTCTGTGTCTCTGTGTCTCTGTCTCTCTGTCTCTCTCTCTCTCTCTCTCTCTCTCTCTCTCTCTCTCTCTCTCTCTCTCTCTCTCTCTCTCTCTCTCTCTCTCTCTCTCTCTCTCTCTCTCTCTCTCTCTCTGTCTCTCTGTCTCTCTGTCTCTCTGTCTCTCTCTGTCTCTCTCTGTCTCTCTCTCTCTCTCTCTCTCTCTCTCTCTCTCTCTCTCTCTCTCTCTCTCTCTCTCTCTCTCTCTCTCTCTCTCTCTCTCTCTCTCTGTCTCTCTGTGTCTCTGTGTCTCTGTCTCTCTCTCTCTCTCTCTCTCTCTCTCTCTCTCTCTCTCTCTCTCTCTCTCTCTCTCTCTCTCTCTCTCTCTCTCTCTCTCTCTCTCTCTCTCTCTGTCTCTCTGTCTCTCTCTCTCTCTCTCTCTCTCTCTCTCTCTCTCTTTCTCTCTCTCTCTCTCTCCCTCCTAACTCTAACAGACAAGAGAGGACACCAACAAACAGAAGAGGACACCAACAAACAGAAGAGGACACCAACAGACAGAAGAGAACACCAACAAACAGAAGAGCACACAACAGACAGAAGAGGACACCAACAAACAAAAGAGGACACCAACAAACAAAAGAGGACACCAACAAACAGAAGAGGACACCAACAGACAAGAGAGGACACCAACAAACAGAAGAGGACACCAACAGACAACACCAACAAACAGAAGAGGACACCAACAAACAGAAGAGCACACAACAGACAGAAGAGGACACCAACAGACAGAAGAGGACACCAACAGACAGAAGAGGACACCAACAAACAGAAGAGGACACCAACAGACAAGAGAGGACACCAACAAACAGAAGAGGACACAGAGAAGACCATACAACAGACAACAGAACACAGCAACAACAACAGAGGCTGACGCTGAACACAGACAAGCCACAAGTGACAACGGGAGATGGAAGAAGGGCCCGGGTTACCCATAAGAAAGACGGGTGGTAACTGGAGGCTCCGAGAGGTAACGTAACACCTTTATTGGATGACTGACAGGGCCGAGACGAAGTGCTTGTTGCCACCTGTCGCCACTGGCAACACCAGCTGGCAAAATACCTTCAGCGCCACATTGCAAGCTTGCAGGACTATGGCTTTGCCTGACCTTGTCCAAATGAGATTTGCGGACGTCTGTAGGGAACGTCTCACCAGCGACTTGAGAGAGAATCCACGTGAGTTTACTTGCTTGTTTACGACAGTGACTTAAGGCAATTGAATCTTTGAGTGAGTGACTTCGGCAATCTTAGCTGGGATGAGGTCATGACGTCATAGTAATGCCATACATCATATGCATTTCCTCTACAACTTCTAGTTTGCTTAGGTTAAGTTAGGCTAGTTTAAGTTAGGTTTACCTATCTGATTTGGCCAACCTGTCATACACAAATGACAGCAGAGACACACCAGGGGATTTAAATGGATACAGATTGGAGGCCTGGTCGACGACCGGGCCGCAGGGTCGCTAAGCCCCGAAATCACCTCAAGATAACTTGGACGAGTTGTTCCCCATTAACTGTACCTAACTTTTCCTAAGCCCAAGTACTTGTACATAAATTAATTCTAACGTTGATTGTGTTAGATCTAGGATTGATTATTTAGGCCTACGGCAGATTTGATTAGGTTTATAGTCAACCTGTTTCAATATATGTTATATTCTTTAGAATTTCAGAAGAACACACAAATTGATTTTGGGCGTTGAAACAATCCATAGTTTGAACCTACAATCATATTAGCCATAGATTAGGTATACATTCATTCCATCCACAGTAGCTATAGATACAATTATTCCATCCACAGTAGCTATAGATACAATTCATTCCATCCTCAGTAGCTACAGATACAATTCATTCCATCCACAGTAGCTATAGATACAATTCATTCCATCCACAGTAGCTATAGATACAATTCATTCCATCCAAAGTAGCTACAGATACAATTCATTCCATCCACAGTAGCTATAGATACAATTCATTCCATCCACAGTAGCTATAGATACAATTCATTCCATCCTCAGTAGCTATAGATACAATAAGGATGAGTTGGGGCTTGGCAGTGTATATGTTGATTTATTAGTTAATAATTAATCTGGCGTATACACAATAAAATTATTGGAGGCGCCGTTCAACTAATATTTATCTAACCTTTTGGTTAGATATTTCCATCTCGGCTTGATTCTCCAAAAGTAAAGGTCCAACATGAGGCCACATAGAGCCCTATGAGGCCACAGGACTCTATGTGGCCACATAGAGCCCTATGAGGCCACAGGACTCTATGTGGCCACATAGGATATATTCCTAGGTAATGAAGCAATATACCATGTAGGGGACATCACTTGAAGTCACTCAAGAAATAAATACTGTCTTGTATCAGCGATAACTCGGAGTTTTGCTACAATTCTGAATTTTGCTACATTTCTAAATTTTATTCTAAGTGAATAAATCAAAGTTTCTTTTCTGCCAGGTTGGGAACTTGGTTGGGAAGTGACTCTGATAAATACCAAAGTACTTACAGTAACTATTAGACCGAAAGTACCAGTCTGTAGTTAACTTGTGTTTACTGAATTTGGGCAAATTGGAGCATTTTTCTTTTTTGTATCGCAACATAACTGTAGGACCTAACCGAGCCTAACTACTTTTTTTTTTAGGATTTCTAGGCCTAATACATGCTTTCTTAGGCCTAATATAATGCATTTATGAGCTATACTAGGCCTACGAATATTTAAGTTTGATTTTTCCTTTATTTTTTCTGAAGTCTACGAAATTAATAGTACAATGATTTAATGGTCTACTGGGGACCATAGATCACTACATAGCGGTACTTTCCGACCAAACAATTACTGTTAACTATTACGTCGAAACAGTTAACCCTGGAAACACAAACCGAAACTGTCTCTATTTTCCGCTTGTTACAACTTGTAATAAAGTTGTTACATCTTGGCTTAGCGTGTTTCTGACGTATTAGAACGTTGTTACAACTTGCTATATTGGTTGTTATAACTGGTTAGGAAGTGTTAAAACTTGTTCGAACGTTGTACCAACGTCGTAGTTTCCGTATGTGTTTGGCGGGAACGAACTAAAACCCCCTTTCCCCCCCCCCCTCGTGTGCTAATCGGGCCTAAAACTCGTTGATTCGAATCACCTTCTGTGACTGATTGCTCAATAATTCCCTGAACTCTATGTTTAACACATCTCTAACCCTGTCCATGGAGGACAGAAGAAAATGTATATATGCTGGTTAGCATTGTAAATGTCTGGCCACGTCTGTGGTAGAAAAATAATAATAATAGAAAAAACTCCTTGACTGTGATATGACGATTTGCAAAGCAAACCTCCTCCCCCCCCCCACACATCACAAAACACATATGTACACACATATAATCAGCTGGACGAGGGAATCGATTGACGTCATCAGACGTGTCGGCGATAACGTCAGCAAGTGCATCACCGGTGACGTCATTCTCGCGGACATTTAGACTATATCCAATCACAATGCGACAAATCACGAGGATGGCGCAGCGACGCGCTGATTGGCTGAGCCTAGTCGGCATGCAACTGCGCTGTCTAGCGTCTAGTATTTAATTAATTGCACGGGTTAAACTTCCTTGTCTTTCTGTTGCGCACGGAGGTATATCCACATGGATTCACTGGTAAATTTTGGATATCCGGATATCTTTTTTGAGCACCGGAGTGGATAACACAGGAACGAAGCTCCAGATATCTCATACCTGGAGTCTCATGGGTCACCTCACCCTACAGGAGGACCTAGGGTTACCTCACCCTACAGGAGGATCTAGAGGTTGCCTCCCCCTACAGGAGGACCTAGGGGTCCCTCACCCTACAGGAGGACCTAGGGGTCCCTCACCCTACAGGAGGACCTAGGGGTTGCCTCACCCTACAGGAGGACCTAGGTGTCGCCTCACCCTACAGGAGGACCTAGAGGTTGCCTCACCCTACAGGAGGACCTAGGGGTTGCCTCACCCTACAGGAGGACCTAGGGGTTTCCTCACCCTACAGGAGGACCTAGGGGTTGCCTCACCCTACAGGAGGACCTAGGGGTCAGCCTCACCCTACAGGAGGACCTAGGGGGGTCATCTCACCCTACAGGAGGACATAGGGGGTCAGCCACACCCTACAGGAGGACCTAGAAGTCCCCTCACCCTACAGGAGGACCTAGGGGTCGCCTCACCCTACAGGAGGACCTAGAGGTCGCCTCACCCTACAGGAGGACCTAGGGGTCCCTCACCCTACAGGAGGACCTAGGGGTCCCCTCACCCTGCAGGAGGACCTAGGGGTCGCCTCACCCTACAGGAGGACCTAGAGGTCGCCTCACCCTACAGAAGGACCTAGGGGTCCCTCACCCTACAGGAGGACCTAGGGGTCGCCTCACCCTACAGGAGAACCTAGGGGGGTCAGCCTCACCCTACAGGAGGACCTATTGTCAGCCTCACCCTACAGGAGGACCTAGAAGTCCCCTCACCCTACAGGAGGACCTAGGGGTCGCCTCACCCTACAGGAGGACCTAGAGGTCCCCTCACCCTGCAGAAGGACCTAGGGGTCGCCTCACCCTACAGGAGGACCTAGGGGGTCAGCCTCACCCTACAGGAGGACCTAGAGGTCGCCTCACCCTACAGGAGGACCTAGGGGGTCAGCCTCACCCTACAGGAGGACCTAGAGGTCGCCTCACCCTACAGGAGGACCTAGAGGTCGCCTCACCCTACAGAAGGACCTAGGGGTCCCTCACCCTACAGGAGGACCTAGGGGGTCCCCTCACCCTACAGGAGGACCTAGAGGTCGCCTCACCCTACAGGAGGACCTAGGGGGTCATCTAACCCTACAGGAGGACATAGGGGGTCAGCCTCACCCTACAGAAGGACCTAGGGGTTGCCTCACCCTACAGGAAAACCTAAGGGGTTGCCTCACCCTACAGGAGGACCTAGGGGGTCGCCTCACCCTACAGGAGGACCTAGAGGTCCCCCTCACCCTACAGGAGGACCTAGGGATCCCCTCACCCTACAGGAGGACCTAGGGGTCGCCTCACCCTACAGGAGGACCTAGAGTCAGCCACACCCTACAGGAGGACCTAGAGGTCCCCTCACCCTACAGGAGGACCTAGGGATCCCCTCACCCTACAGGAGGACCTAGAGTCAGCCACACCCTACAGGAGGACCTAGAGGTCCCCTCACCCTACAGGAGAACCTAGTGTCAGCCACACCCTACAGGAGGATCTAGAGTCAGCCACACCCTACAGGAGGACCTAGAGGTCCCCTCACCCTACAGGAGGACCTAGAGTCAGCCACACCCTACAGGAGGACCTAGGGTGTACACACAAGGAGCACACAGTATGGGAGGGTGCCACAGCGACCCGCACACCCCACCAGACCAAACACCGCAGGGTGTGTGCTTATCGTCTTGCTAATGGACACATGTTTTTAATAGATAAGCGTTGTGCAACATTGCCTTGCGTTATTGCAATATAGTCAACACCACCGGCGTTAACGGAGTACTACCACCACCAGTACCACCACAACTACCACCACAACTACCAGTACTACCAGCAGAAACAGTACAACCACAATCAGTACCTGCATCACCCCTATAGAATCCGCACCTTCTGCAACAAACCCAAAGTTGAGAAAAAGTACAAAGGTTTGCAACAAAATAGGTCTTATAAAGACCTTTTGTGCCCTCTGTAAATCTTTTTTTTTTTGCGCTACCGCTCACAGGATGAGTATTGGGTGTACAATAAACTATAGCCACCTCAGGCGTCAACAATCTAAACAAACAAAAAAGGTGGAGTTTGAAACGCAGATGAGCCAGAGAAGTGTGAGGAAATAGTGGTACCCTGAGAGCCGGTCGGCCGAGCGGACAGCACGCGGGACTTGTGATCCTGTGGTCCTGTGTTCCATCCCAGGCACCGGCGAGAAACAATGGGCAGAGTTTCTTTCACCCTATGCCCCTGTTGCCTAGCAGTAAAATAGGTACCTGGGTGTTAGTCAGCTGTCACGGGCTGCTTCCTGGGGGTGGAGGCCTGGTCGAGGACCGGGCCGCGGGGACACTAAAAAGCCCCGAAATCATCTCAAGATAACCTCAAGATAGGGCGTCAACTTTATCATGTTCCTGCAGGCCAATGTGAAAAGGAATCCACAACATTTTGATATTTATCCCCTTGTTAAGTGTGCTTCTATACCTTACCTTGAGGTGCTTCCGGGGCTTAGCGTCCCCGCGGCCCGGTCGTCGACCAGGAGGCCTGGTCGACGACCTCCTATCCATATCTAACTTTGGAGACAAGCACGTTATTATTTGATTGTAAACTATTTAATGCCAGTAACGAGGATAGGAAGTTTGTAACAATGAAACTAACTACTTCAGTCTTGTCAATAATTGTGAGTGCTACTAGTATTGCTAAAATTTCAACCCGTTCTCGCAAATTTAATAAGTCAATATTGACTTATTAACTACGTGCATAGGTGATATACTAAACATAATAGATACCCTTAAAAAGATTCATAGAAAACACCGACCTTACCTAACCTTGTTAGTATCTTAAGATAAGCATCTTATTGCTTCGCAATTACAATTATTACTTAACCTATACCTATTATAGGTTAGGTAATAATTGTAATTACGAAGCAATAAGATGCTTATCTTAAGATACTAACAAGGTTAGGTAAGGTCGGTGTTTTCTATGAATCTTTTTAAGGGTATCTATTATGTTAAGTATGTCACCTATGCACATATTTAATAAGTCAATATTGACTTATTAAATTTGCGAGAACGGGTTGTAAAATTTATACTTGCATTGTGGATGTTCAGTTACTAATTCTTATATATTCCTTTCAATTGTGTTTCCATCAGACTGATGATCAGTAAGTTATGTTAAAGTCTACTGACTTTAGTGGTGTTCTACTGTCTACTTTGGTGGTGTTCTACTGTCTACTTTATTGGTGTTCTACTGTCTACTTTAGTGATATTCTACTGTCTACTTTATTGGTGTTCTGTCTACTTTAATGGTGTTCTACTGTCTACTTTAGTGATATTCTACTGTCTACTTTATTGGTGTTCTACTGTCTACATTATTGGTGTTCTGTCTACTTTAGTGATATTCTACTGTGTACTTTAGTGGTGTTCGTGGCTAATTCAGAAACCAACTGTCTACTCTAGTGGATTTCTAACTTGTACACATGACTACTTCAGAGTCTTAAATACATTTGAAGCTACAGAAAGCTCTGAAGTCAAATGTCTAGATCAGCGTCCACATTGCCTGAAGACCCCCTGCTGTCTACTCAGAAGACCTTTAGTCTAGTGTAAACCACGAGCTGTCTGATTCAGAGGTCTCCTTGCTAGAGCAGACACCGGCTGTCAACTCGCAGAGGTCATATGGGACGTGTAGAGACAGCAGGTGTGGCGTCAGGTGTGGATACAGGTGTGCGCGTCGCCATGGTGGTGGCGGAGGGGGTGAAGTGAGAGTTGCCTGTCTTGTGGTGCTGCTGCTGCTGCTGCTGCTACGTCCAAGTCGCCTGAATCATGTTACCCGCTGACCGAGCTCTCTCCCCCACTCTCTCTCTCTCTCTCTCTTCCCCCACACACACTCTCCCTCCCCCCTTGTCATGTATCCCACCGCACCACACCGACACGCGGCTCTCTATCCCCCCATCAGGCCCGTATGTACCGTATGTACCGTATGTACCCTAGACACTCATCATGGCATATCTAGTATTCAGAGGTACGACCAGGGGGTACATATGGGTGCCATGACTATACGACATGTCGTGTAAGGGGAGGGGGGTCGTCGTTGCCAACCACGATCATACACTATACCATGTCACGACAACCACACCTGTCACCACATGTGGAAGGTTAAGTTACGGTGGCATCCATGAATTAAGTTGGCAACAAGTTCATCTGAAGTTGGAGTTCTCCGCCTGACGATAGGGGACCAGTTTTTATTATGGTTGGCAAGTAAATCTCTCCACTTGTGAACCCTCTCACAAGTGCCTGACCTACTTGTATCTCCTCTACGGTTAATCCTTCATCTGCGACCACCTCGCTACGCCGATCGTATGGTTACAGAGGCCACGGAGAGGGTGTCAGGCTGTCTATGTCAGCTCACATCGTACCATATACTCCTGTTTCATTACCAGTGACAAAGAAAATAACTATCTGATGAAAATCTTACTGGCCTGACAAATTCACAAGAGCTGAAAGCTGTAGGGTTAAACATTATGATAAATAGCGTGAGGAGACGTTCACATATGGAACTAATAGAACAAGAACTCGGCAATGTGATGTTATAGTGGCCAGAATACGCCTGGGATATAGACGTATCTGGCAGCTTTCTCAAAACCCAAATGTCGAGTACACAATGTGTCAACTTTGTGAAAGAGAAAACATGCACTCTCTTGAACATTATATTGTAGAATGTCCCATATTGACTAACTTTCGCCCTCCTGGGGTGAGGTATGCTGAACTCTGTAAATACTATATGAGTACTGGAACACTTGATGATATATTGGACTTGTACCCAAGATTGACTATGTAATGCATCAGTTAAACAATGTATGTGATGTAACTATAACCTGAGGTTGTGAAAACCTCTTAATCATCTTCAGTAGTTAAGTGAAGTATATATATATATATATATATATATATATATATATATATATATATATATATATATATATATATATATATATATATATATATATATATATAGTGAGTGAGAGACCACAAGGTCTCCTCTGAATACTTTTTATTTTCTTCTCCGAGGCTATGGGTCCCCACATTGGCACCAGAGGTGGTACCCTCACAAACTTTTATATATATATATATATATATATATATATATATATATATATATATATATATATATATATATATATATATATATATATATATATGTCGTACGCCAATAAGCCAAGTTTTCCTGAATTAATATATTTTCTCAAATTTTTTTGTTATGAAATGATAAAGCTACCCATTTCATTATGTATGAGGTCAATTTTTTTTTATTGGAGATAAAATTAACGTAGATATATGACCGAACCTAACCAACCTAACCTAACCTAACCTATCTTTATAGGTTAGGTTAGGTTAGGTAGCCGAAAAAGTTAGGTTAGGTTAGGTTAGGTAGGTTAGGTAGTCGAAAAAACATTAATTCATGAAAACTTGGCTTATTAGGCAAATCGGGCCTTGCATAGTAGGCTGAGAAGTGCGTTCTGGCTACTAGGTACGACATATATATATATATATATATATATATATATATATATATATATATATATATATATATATATATATATATATATTTTGTGACGATAATCTCTTTCAAGAGAGATTGAGCCTGCTCTTCCCTACATAATAACGTCAAAATACAAGATACTAAATACAAGATACGTTCACCAAGTATCGCCAAACGTTTTGCCCAGAGAGCAAATCGTACCCCAATACCTGCTACAGCAGCCGTAACCAGCTAACTGCTCATCCTTTGCCTGCCTGTTGCTGATTGGCTGGTGTCTCGTCGCCCCTGCCCTCCGCCACCACCACAAGTCGACGTCTGAGCTGCAGTGCGCCAGTCTCGTCAGGATATCTCAGTGCTCCATGCAGTTAACATCTCTCGCTGGTAGACTAAGCCTTGGCTTTCGTGTACTAAGGGAGGTGGCAGCTCGAAGCCAGTATTCCAGCACTCATATTTTATTTTGCTATCACTGTAACTTGTCTTAGCGTAACTTTTCATTTGCCAGTGATTATTCATGTTATTTTGTTTGTTGACTTGTCCTGCATATTTTTATGAGATTACCTTTATTCATGCCTTGTTTTCTAGAGTAATTAAAATTTCATTGTTTATATACTTGTGTTTTGTGTGTCTTCCCATTACCTTACCACAGACGAAAGGACAAACTTTTCTCTTTTTTTTTTTATGTGACGAGGCCCTGCCCCTAGCTTTTGAAACAGTCGAACACCAACGCTTTACCGTCACAATATATATGTGTGTGTGTGTGTGTGTGTGTGTGTGTGTGTGTGTGTGTGTGTGTGTGTGTGTGTGTGTGTGTGTGTGTGTGTGTGTGTGTGTGTGTGTGTGTGTGTAAGCTGGTCAGAATTGCATTTCACCTTTGTAAACGCTCATTAATGACACTATGTAAAAAAGACTCCTATAACACTGTTTATGTAGGACAGACGTAAATCTATGTATTTATGTCTGTAGACGAGATCAGCATTTTAAAAGCACTACAATCACCTTCTGTTGTTGATTGTTCAATAAATCACTAAACTATATATTTAACAGACCTCAAACCTCTGTCCACAGAAGAAGAAAAATGTATTTATGCTGGTTAGCTCTGTAAATGTATGGCCACGTCTGTAGTAGGTGTAAAAGAAAAAGAAGTCCTCTTTACATGGCATCGCACCGCACCCCTCTGTTTACGTCTGCTCTCATCGTATCACACAACCCTGTTTACAAGCACCACATGTGCGGCAGCCCAACCGCTCCCGCTCCCTATCAGGTCACACCTTTTATATATTGTAGTTTTCTCTTTATTAACACATTTAGGGACATCTGCATTTGCGCAGCTGCCTTAGAGTATATGAAGGGGAGCACAGTGTGTCAAAAAGCTGCTAGCTACGTGATGCTAAAAATCCCCATCACACAGGATGGTTAGTCATACAGAGGCATGTGATAAGCAGTCTGCACTGGCAGACTCTGGGTGCATTATGAGGATATCGTCAAGAACACGAGAGGTAATAAAGTAATTGCAAAGGTACCTCTTGCCAACGGGTCTGAAAGGTCTAGTAACTGGGCATTCGGTGATGTAATGCGGGAGATCATGCCGCAGTTCCTGCTCACAGAGTTTGCACCTGGAGTGCTCAGGATTGGGATATCCGTCACCTGTAGCCACCTGACACAGGTAACGGTAACCCAACCTGATCCTGGCAACCACTGTGTCGCACAGTCTGGTCGACGTTTTGTGCTGCCCATAAACATAGGTTTCAGATCTGAACAAAATATAGCTTTTTATATTGGAGCTTTCAGGTCGTTGGGAGTCAGTAATTCTGAGTAAATTCTGTGTAAACACGACTCTCAGAATAGGTATGGGGTCCACTACTGCTCACAGGAGAGGTATGGGGTCCACTACTACTCACAGGAGAGGTATGGGGTCCACTACTACTCACAGGAGAGATATGGGGTCCACTACTGCTCACAGGAGAGGTATGGGGTCCACCACTACTCACAGGAGAGGTATGGGGTCCACTACTACTCACAGGAGAGGTATGGGGTCCACTACTACTCACAGGAGAGGTATGGGGGTCCACTACTACTCACAGGAGAGGTATGGGGTCCACTACTACTCACAGGAGACGTATGGGGTCCACCACCACGCACCGCATAGGTAAGGGCTCCACTATAATTCGCAGGATGGATATAGGATGGGTAATAGATTAATTAGACTCTTGTGGATAGAGAGTTGAAGGGGGAGAAGGGAGTGGGGTTGGGGAGAGAGAGAGAGAGAGAGAGAGAGAGAGGCCGACCGGCCGGCGGGCAGCCACACACCGGCCACTAGAACTTGCTCTGATGCTGGACGCTGTGACAACACCCTAGCTGATTGCTTTTTTGCCTCTACTGCGCCTCCATGGAGCACTCTACTGGCTACCGTCTTCCCCAGCAGGCCCACCGTGCTCCGACCCACCTCCAGCCCAAAAGGTGGGTCGGGGCATCTCATTCTCTCCCTCACGTGCATCCTCTGATTTACACAGATTTACGTCTGTTCACAAACAGTGTTTGAGGTGTCTTTTTTTTTACATAGGGTCATTAATAATGGGAATATAAGGAATAGGATTGTGGATCGGATAATTTGAATTCCTCTCTCGCTCAAAGTCCTTGTGGTGAGGCGAGATAGTAAACACACACAATCACTCAAGCGCTGCTCTTACTCCTGCCTGCGTAGGATGTGATCTGTACCTTATATATATATCGTCTACTCGTCTACATTGGCTGATAACTATCTACCTCACAGTGCAGCTGAGGGAGGTGGGGCGGCCACCTTGAGGGAGACCCAGAAAACTAACAAGTACAGGGACATATAGAACCTGGTTACAGGTTCGTGTCGATCGGCTCTGAGACTCTGGGCGCCTGAGGTAAATGTGTTTTTATGGGTTGACAGATGTTAATCTTCTAGTTTGAGGAGCTGTTCACTCGAGACAGTTAAGCAAGTCCCAGCTGTGTCTGGGTATAAGTGACAGGATGAACAACCCTGCGGGGTTTCTTCCTATTGGGGAGTGTTGTACATGCTGCTATGGCGGTGTGTCCACTCACAGGATGAGTGGTGCTGCCCAATACTGTCACTATGGCGGTGTGTCCACTCACAGGATGAGTGGCGCTGCCCAATACTGTCACTATGGCGGTGTGTCCACTCACAAGATGAGTGGCGCTACCTAATACTGTCACTATGGCGGTGTGTCCACTCACAGGATGAGTGGCGCTGCCCAATACTGTCACTATGGCGGTGTGTCCACTCACAGGATGAGTGGCGCTGCCCAATACTGTCACTATGGCGGTGTATCCACTCACAGGATGAGTGACGCTGCCCAATACTGTCACTATAGCGGTGTGTCCACTCACAGGATGTGTGGCGCTGCCCAATACTGTCACTATGGCGGTGTGTCCACTCACAGGATGAGTGGCGCTGCCCAATAAACTCGCCCCTTGGGACAAAATTAAAAAAAAAAAATGTGCACTTAACTTCCTAAAGGAGGTGGGTGAGGAACTCATTAGGAGAACTAAAGACTCAAGAGCGGCCAGTTTCCAGTTCCAGCGCCTTAGTGTCGCGATCTAGAAAGGAAATGCTCGCTGTATCCTAGGCGCACACCCAATCTCTGAAGAGCTGGATGAAGTCTTCGAAAAGAGATTGTTATATATGTGTTTGTGTTTTAATTAAGCTGTAGCAGTGTAATAAAATAAAATTAATAATAATAATAAAAAAGAGAAGAAAAATAATTGGGGTGGTAGGAGAAGAAAATACTTAAGTGTTCAGTGAGAATCCACAAGGTCTTCTCTAAATACTCTTTATTATCTTCTTCGAGGCTATGGGTCCCTATAATTGCACTAGAGGTGGTACCCCTATATATATATATATATATATATATATATATATATATATATATATATATATATATATATATATTGCTTCTCAATCTATATTGCAATATTTGCATCTTAATATATGATGCAATACATGCATTTCAACACGTTATAAATGTACACATGTAAACATATATTCAAACGTGTATGTTCAACATATGTTCCAACATACGCCTCTCAGTGTATGTTGTAACATAAGCTTTTCAATATTTGTTTCACCAAACCATGTAAGAACATGTTGAAACATATCAAAATATTTGTTGCAACATATATATATATATATATATATATATATATATATATATATATATATATATATATATATATATATATATATATATATATATATATTGATGGAACTGTTGTAGCTAACACATTTATAGATATGCTTTATCATATACATTCATGGATATGTTGCTAAATAAAACTATTCCGGTTGACCAGACCACACACTAGAAGGTGAAGGGACGACGACGTTTCGGTCCGTCCTGGACCATTCTCAAGTCCTTGAGAATGACTTGAGAATGGTCCAGGACAGACCGAAACGTCGTCGTCCCTTCACCTTCTAGTGTGTGGTCTGGTCAATTTACTTTAGCCACGTTATTGTGACTCATCGCCTGCAAAACTATTCCGGGTTCCTCTTTCTCCCCCTTGTGAGAGCCGACAGTGACGCCAAGGTACCGATAGTGGTCAACATATTTTAAGTGTTACACCATTAATTTGTAGTTCGTCATTTGTCCCCCGCTTGTGATAGGTGTGTGCTTTTGTCTTGTTTGTGGAGAGAGTGAAACCGAGCTCAATACATTTCCTTCCAAGGAGTTCAATGGACTGTTTAATTTTTCCCAAGGTGGGAGCTTGTATTAAGACATCATCTGCATATCCCAATTGTTGTGTTCCTTCCGTAAATTTAATATTTGCCAAGACGTTCGTAAGTATGATGAATAGTATGGGGCTTAAGACTCCGCCTTGGGGGGTCCCAAGTTCCATACTCATTGTTCTTGAGACTGCTCCGTTGACGCAGACCTTGGCTTTCCTCCCTGTGATGAAGTCTTCAGTCTATTGCATGAGTCTCCCGTTGACACCCATGCATGCAAGCTCTTTAAGGATTGCAATCCCCTGCACTTTGTCGAAGGCTCCTTTGATGTCAACAAATACAGAATACTTAGTTGTGTCATTAGCCAGGTAATTAACTATACAATTGGTTGTACTCCGTCCTTTAACAAATCCATTGACCCCCTCCCCTAGTCTGTCTATTTTGTGCAACAGTCGGTTTAGGATGATCCTTTCATGCATCTTGCAAGTGCATGACACGAGACTGATAGGTCTGTAATTGCCAGGGTCATTAGGCTTCGGTATGGGGACGATTATTGCGTGTTTCCATTGTGTGGGCAACGCTCCACATAGGAAGGATTTGTTAAACAGGTGGAGTAGTGGATTCCCAGACACTTCACACAGTGCATCTTGAGAGTTAAGTTCAGATACTGATGTTCACATGTATTTAATATCCAATCTAAGATGTCTTTTCCAAGAAGCTGAGCTACAAAAGTCGGTATTTCTTCCCAGTGCATGTATATTGGTTTCCCCTCAGGTACCGATGCCTAGATCTTATATACTGTCACCTCAAATGCAGTAGAATAACAGAGACAGCATCTTAAGTTTCAGTCAGTCTCACTGTATTGATAAGTGTTATCCAGCCTTGAATCAGTTAGGTTCAACAATGTTATACATTTCCCACACACTTTAAACAAGAAAATGTCAATGTAAAAAAAAACTAAACTAAATATGTAAATACCTTTTCTTTCACTCGCAAGTTTCTTACTACGCTCATTCATCCCTGAAACCCGACTCCCAGCGAGCTAGATCTTAGCCCACACACTTAGCACTTGCTTACTGATAACAACGAAATACTTAAAAACACGAAATTACTCCTATACTCTCGACGCGGTCAAGAGACGCCCAGCGCGCGCGTGTGAGTGTGGAAAAAAAAGTAGTTAGTAAACAGTTGATTGACAGTTGAGAGGCGGGCCGAAAGAGCAAAGCTCAGTGCAAGTTTCTCACCAAGTGGTAATCTCGTGACACATTCCATAGTCTCTTGTCCTTCTGGGGTTTCTCCCGTAGTCTCTCCTTCCAAAGCGTCGACAGTAGTCTCTCCTCCTGAGGTGTTTACCGTAGATTGCCCTTAAATCTTTCTCGTAGTCCTCTTACAGTCAGGCATTCTAAAATCTCGTACCCAAATGCTACAACATGGTGGGTTAAGGCTTCTCTGTGGCGCCACGACATGAGGCCACAGGTGCACCATGGCCTCATGTTCTCCCATGTTCACCATGGGGGAACGTGCAGTGGGGCAATAGAGGGATTGAGCGTGATGTGGTTCAAGGAGCAAATGAGGATGAGGGATGATGTAGAGGAGCTGGAGGATGGTGCAGGGATGGGGGATGTTGCAATAGAGGGTTATGAGGGGGGATGATTGGAGATGGTGCATAGGATAAAGGAGGGGATGGTGTAAAATAGGGAAGTATGGTATAAGAAAATTGCAGAATGGGAGATTATATGTAAGGAGGGGTTAGGGGGGGTCTGGGAAATGGGGAAATTAAGGGGGGGTGGGGAGGAATGGAGGCAGGCAGCTGGAGAGGGTGCCAACAAAGAGAGCATTCTGCCAAGTACCGCTTCAGGAAGAAGGGATGTCTTGATCTGACGAGGAGGGGGGGGGGGTTACCCCCCCTTCCCCACGTACCACTATATTGACTACCACCCACTGGCACTCTCCCCTCCATCCCCCTGCTGCTCCCTAGCACCCACCGACTGGCATTCTTCCCCGCATTAGTGACTGACACCCCGAGTCCAGCAGTCCGTCACTCCCCCCTATACCACCACCCACTGGCATGGCTCTCCCACCACCCCCACCTGTCACTCACACCCCACTATCATGCACCCTCATGACGTCCTCCACTACAGGCACCCCTACACTAGTACTCTTACACTCTGGCACCCACCGCGCTGTGCCACCCTCGCTCTACACTGTGGCACCCTCGCTCTACACTGTGGCACCCTCGCTCTACACTGTGGCACCCTCGCTCTACACTGTGGCACCCTCGCTCTACACTGTGGCAATGTTAACCTCTCGGGCCGCCTCCGAGCTGGGTGTGGAATGTCATCCTAATGTTCTTTAGTCTTGTCCGTGACTGGGTATGTGCTTGTTGATGTGCTTGTGACTGGGCATGTGCTTGTTGATGTACTTGTGACTGGGCATGAGCTTGTTGATGTGCTTGTGACTGGGCATGTGCTTGTTGATGTGCTTGTGACTGGGCATGTGCTTGTTGATGTGCTTGTGACTGGGTATGTGCTTGTTGATGTGCTTGTGACTGGGCATGAGCTTGTTGATGTGCTTGTGACTGGGCATGTACTTGTTGATGTACTTGTGACTGGGCATGAGCTTGTTGATGTACTTGTGACTGGGCATGTGCTTGTTGATGTGCTTGTGACTGGGCATGTGCTTGTTGATGTACTTGTGACTGGGCATGAGCTTGTTGATGTGCTTGTGACTGGGCATGTGCTTGTTGATGTGCTTGTGACTGGGTATGTGCTTGTTGATGTGCTTGTGACTGGGCATGAGCTTGTTGATGTGCTTGTGACTGGGCATGTGCTTGTTGATGTACTTGTGACTGGGCATGTGCTTGTTGATGTACTTGTGACTGGGCATGTGCTTGTTGATGTACTTGTGACTGGGCATGTGCTTGTTGATGTGCTTGTGACTGGGCATGTGCTTGTTGATGTGCTTGTGACTGGGCATGTGCTTGTTGATGTACTTGTGACTGGGCATGTACTTGTTGATGTACTTGTGACTGGGCATGTACTTGTTGATGTACTTGTGACTGGGCATGTACTTGTTGATGTACTTGTGACTGGGCATGTACTTGTTGATGTACTTGTGACTGGGCATGAGCTTGTTGATGTACTTGTGACTGGGCATGTACTTGTTGATGTACTTGTGACTGGGCATGTACTTGTTGATGTACTTGTGACTGGGCATGTACTTGTTGATGTGCTTGTGACTGGGCATGTACTTGTTGATGTGCTTGTGACTGGGCGTCAACAGTCACGTACTTGACTGTTGACGTACTTTAATCTGTGAAATAATAATTTGTTCAGTCGTTGTATTCGTATCTGAAAGTTTTCAGAATTTTTTTTTGCCTCAGTATACTTTATTTGCTATGGCCTCTTCATTTGTGGTTTGTTCATCGGTTTACGCGTGTCGGTGTTCTTTGAACAACACATGTTGTTCAAAGCAATATTAAAAAAGTGAACATTTGTGAACTGGAATAATCTGTTACGGTAGAACAATGTTCATTGTGTCCTTAATGTGTTTGTCCTTATATTCAATATTGTTAAGGTTTCCAGCTTCTGTAGCACCCACTGTCTAGCCCCCTGGAGCCTCCAGCAGCTGTAGCACCCACTGTCTAGCCCCCTGGAGCCTCCAGCAGCTGTAGCACCCACTGTCTAGCCCCCTGGAGCCTCCAGCAGCTGTAGCACCCACTGTCTAGCCCCCTGGAGCCTCCAGCAGCTGTAGCACCCACTGTCTAGCCCCCTGGAGCCTCCAGCAGCTGTAGCACCCACTGTCTAGCCCCCCCTGGAGCCTCCAGCAGCTGTAGCACCCACTGTCTAACCCCCTGGAGCCTCCAGCAGCTGTAGCACCCACTGTCTAACCCCCTGGAGCCTCCAGCAGCTGTAGTACACACTTCCAGCAGCTGGACCAGCGGCTGCAGCACCCGCTGCGTCCTATTTGGAACTTCCTGGAACCTCCATCAGCTGGGGCAACCACAACATTCTTCTGGGTGTAAATAATAGGGTGTTAAATATATAAACTCAAATTGAAACACGAAACAATGAATACAAATTGGATAAGTTCAGCTTCGGAAAAAAATGTGTAAACGCTTATCTGAAATAGGCTTGTAGATTTACTGAACGAGTTGTCGAGTATTATAATTGGCGAGTTGTGTATTGGTCTGTTTCTTGGCTTGTTTCTTGGGCTGTGTCTCAGTCTGTGTCTTGGTCTGTGTCTTAGTCTGTGTCTTGGTAAGCAGTGAAGAACTGCAGCGAGGTACAACAGTGAGGCACTACAGTGATTCTCAAGACTGTTCTTGAACAAATTAAATATTCCACTTTCCTTTTTTTTCATCTTTTGAGGCAGTTCAACGTTACATAGATGTCCCTCTGTGCTCAGTGAACTTACAAGAACCCGATTTCACCGAACACATTGGAATCGAACTACTATACTTCCTAGACTACATACGGGTCCAGGGATGTGAATTCGATCCCTTCATACAGCATCAATACTTTCTCTCAGAGTCCTCTCCTAACATTTCCGAGTAAGCCAGAGGACTCAAACAGAAAACGAGAAAGTACATCACTTTTGTGAGCCGATTTCATTTAAAATTACGTCCATTTTTGGCCATATCGACGTTATTTTTAAAAGAACGGATTAACCGCGTTATGAGGCTAGACACCGAGTATACAGTATAGTACCCCATGGAGACCTAAATTTCCTTTGTATGTTTCTGATGTTGGTTTGGTAGTGGGAGCTGGTGGAGGGGGAGGCGGTGGCATTTCACATATCCATACATTAAAACATTGATTGTAACCATGATATATATGTGCCTACAGTTTAGACCTATTGTCTTGTGTATGACCCTCTGTCCTGCGTGACAGTGAATACCAGCATTATCCTCACTTTAATAAGACTTTATCACAATCCTCAGATTAGTCAAAATTGTAATTAATTTTGTCAATAAAGATGTTAAAAATAATAATAAGAGAGAGAGCGAAAGAGAGAGACAGAGAAAGTAAAATGGGAGGTACAGGGTAAGTGGTTCATCAGCGATCAGTTTCCCCGACCATGGCAACTGCCACAGAGAATGTGTGCTTATCCAACAGTACTTATTTAGCAGAGCGGCCGTGGCCGAGCTCTAATTCCTGGGCCTTGAAATTTCGACATGTCGGCCGTCCAACGCTGTGACGGCCTTTGTTTATCATCACTTCTGATTTCAGCCCGTCCTCCAAAAATGGGGCGGTATATGTAACAGTACAAATAAGTGCAATTATGTACTATTCATAACAGTCAGGAATTGTACTTATTTTCACTTAGTATTAAATCGTAGTCAGATATATTGTGAATATTTGAGTTAATATTCTGACCTGAAAAGTTGAATAGAAAACCACGACCTCACCTAACCGTCTTAGTGTTTGAAGATAAGCATTTTATTGCTTCTTAATTACAGTTAGTACTTAACCTATAGCTATATTGATATTACAGTTTTATAAAACTAATAAAACAAAACAAAAATATATCAGTAAATTGTAAAGTAACTCAGGATATTTCCAAATTTTGTATAAAATCTCTATTGTTTAATAAAACTGAAAAAGACATTCCCGATATTTAAAACTTGTGTATAGCGAATTTAATTTTAAAATTTCATCCTTAAAGTCTAGCTTAAGTGTCTTAACAGAAAACGAGGAGAATAAATGGGGAGGTAAATGTAACATCCCCATAAGTGCAATTATGTACTATGTATGACAGTAAGGAAATGTACTTATTATTAAACCGTACTGTCAATTCGGAGGATGAGTTGTCTGATTTATGAGGTTACGTATGTTTACAATTACAGTGCCTCTAGGCACGGCCAGGGGATGCTTTCTGGCATTCGGTATACCAACGGGTTTTCGTTGTTAGTATTCAATTACACTTACAGATTGTACCTTAGTTGCATGTAATGCCTCAATTTGTTCGTAATCACCTACTTGTGCTTGGGGGGGGGTTGAGCTTCGGCTCTTTGGTCCCGCCTCTCAACAGTCATTCAACTGATGTACAGATTTCTGAGCCAATTGAGCTTTATCATATCTACATTTGAAACTGTGTATGGAATCTGCCTTCATTACATCGTGTGTGTGTGTGTGTGTGTGTGTGTGTGTGTGTGTGTGTGTGTGTGTGTGTGTGTGTGTGTGTGTGTGCGTGCGTGCGTGCGTGCGTGTGTGTGTGTGTGTGTGTGTGTGTGTGTGTGTGCGTGCGTGCGTGTGTGTGTGTGTGTGTGTGTGTGTGTGTGTGTGTGTGTGTGTGTGTGTGTGTGTGCGTGCGTGTGTGTGTGTGTGTGTGTGTGTGTGTGTGTGTGTGTGTATGTGTGTGTGTGTGTGTGTGTGTGTATGTGTGTGTGACTCGTTTGAGATTCATATATTGACATCTTTTTCCTTCTTTACAGAAGATAACAAAATTCTGTCATTTTTAGTGAAAAGACGAAGATTCGTGTGGCCGCAATAGGATCGACTTGAGATCGAGGCCAAGAGAAGCAGGAGGAGGGAACCTGAAAGCATTATACTACTTTGTGTTCGTGTAATTTATTCATTGATGTAAGAGGCATTATGACTGGCGACAGTAGAGGGAAGGCGGGGAATTAAACGACCCAATCACTCGGCACCAACAACCACGTGGGCCGCCTCTTCACGACTCTCACCTCAACTAAGGTTCAGTGTGCTGGGAGGAGGTGACCATCCTCAGGCCACAGAAAATGGGGTCTGGTGCTATTGCGCACAGAGATAGACGGTCGAGAGGTGGGTACCAGGAGCTAAGATCTCAATATCCGCCCACAAGGAGCTCCAACGATCATGACTACCCAATTCCAGCACCAGTCATCACAACCTTAACGGCTGCGGTTGTCACTATTTAAGGAACGTCTTGAACATGTTGATGACATGTCTTGTGGGAATCTGAAGATTCCTACAATCCTAATATTCCCACAGTCTTAAGAATGTAAATCTTAAATCTTAAGATTAGGTACACCAGTTGTTTAGCCATGAAGACCCATTACCTTCCACCCATTCCTCCCCATGCGCAGTCTTGTACCCCAGCATAACCTACCCTAATCTACCATCTCTAATCTACCTTCGCTCACTTTATTCTGCGTTCACTATCTCTAGTCTACCTTCACCCATTGTAATCTACGTTTATCTCCCTCTCTCTAATCTGCGTCCAATCACTGTGATCTACGTTCATTATTATCTAATCGTCGTTTAACCTCCTCTCTAATCTACGTTCTTCCAGCTTACCAACGTTCACCGTCTATAATCTCCGTCCATCCAGTCCAATATACGACTATGTACCGTCTTTATGTACCGTCCATCTAATCAAAGCTTCACCACATCCTCTCCAATCTACATTCACCCCCTACACTCTACTCCCACCCTCTTTTTTTTTTGGTCCAGTGTCCAATCAATAACATCTACATCTACCGCTACTGGTATTCCTTGATCCAATCTCTAATTTTCTGTAGATTGCACTGCCAATGTACTTGCATTAACGTGCATTGAGCAGCTAATATACTCACACTGAGCAGTCAATATACTCACACTGAGCAGTCAATATAGTTACATTGAGCAATTATTTATTTCAATAGTCCAGTGAATACGTCTTGTGGGTGGGTGTAGACTTGCTTTTCACTTCTGAGGTATTATAGGAACTCGAACGATGAATCCAGTATTTAGTCAACTTGGAGACTCGAACCTGGACAGCCTGAGAGGCAGCCTCGTTATCAAACGCCTTTGGCCAATAGGGGAACGAATCTCTCTATAATAATTTAAGTTTGCAATTTTCGTCGTTTGAACTCTCTTTTTTTGGCGATCTCGGTTGCTTGCTCCGTAGCAGAGTGGGCTCGGGTAGACTCAATATAACAATTTGACTCCAATAACATGTTACAATTTAATTTTAATTATCAAGATGATCTTTCAGGTTGTTGCTGCAAGAGTTGTGTTACATAGCACCGTCGTTAATGACATTACAATATTCGTTGTCTCATTATCTTGAGATTATCTTGAGATGATTTCGGGGCTTTAGTGTCCCCGCGGCTCGGTCCTCGACCAGGCCTCCACCCCCAGGAAGCAGCCCGTGACAGCTGACTAACACCCAGGTACCTATTTTACTGCTAGGTAACAGGGGTATAGGGTGAATGAAACTCTGCCCATTGGTTTTCGCCGGCGCCTGGGATCGAACCCAGGACCACAGGATCACAAGTCCAGCGTGCTGTCCGCTCGGCCGACCGGCTCCCTCGACCGGTGATCTTGTTATAACACGGGTTATAAATACATGAGAACCTGTAACAACCTCTACCGTCTTCTGAGAGTTGTAGGTAGTCATTTATTATGCACCCCATACCCATCCCGTGGGAGGTGGTGGAAAGGGGTTATAGAGGTCACCTTGAGGTTACCTTGAGGTGTTCTCGGGGCTTAGCGTCCCCGCGGCCCAGTCGTCGACCAGGTATCCTTGTTGCTGGACTGGTCAACCAGGCTGTTGGACGCAGCTGCTCGCAGCCTGATGTATGAATCACAGCCTGGTTGATCAGGTATCCTTTGGTACATAAAATGGGTTCAGGAACGTCACCCTATAGTTTATTTTCTTGTGAAGCTAGCTTCAAAATTTGTATATGTAATGTATGTTTTAAAGATACAAACACACATACTGCAGATATATACATACATATACAAATTCATTCGCAGATACATATGCATAGTTAACAATCATTTGTGTATATCACAATTGGTTCAAGGGGTAAGAGGAAAAAATTAAAACCTATCAACACATATTCAGTTTATCTGTTGATAATTGCAATAGGTAGATAAGGTAGAGGCACGATCAATTTTCCCATTTTTTAACACCCATTAGTAATGCCAATTACGTCTACTAACAAACAGGGCGTTTTGGCCTAATTATCTCGCATGACTGTTAAGTCCAATACGTAAGCATTTAAACGGAAAAGTCTATATATATATACTGTTTACGTGGAAAATGTTTTCCAAGTCCTGAGCACTGAGATATACTTGCTGGTTGGTTAGTTACCGAGCTTCCTGACTCCAGAGGCTAATTGGTTAGCCCAAAAATTAGGGCTAACCGGCTAAGTGATTGGTTAGTCTGAAATTTGTTAATGTTTCAACGGTATTTAACACTATTTCCGTGGCTCAATATTTTGTTTTTGTCTGTTGAAAGTTTTTGCTTCTCCCCCCCCTTCCCCTCCCCCCCCATCCCTCCTCCCCCAACCATAGTCCCCCCCCCCCTCCCCTGCCCCCCAACCATCACCCCTCCTCCCCCCCATCCCCCTTCCGCCTCAATCTTTCAACTCATTTCCATTAACGCGGACAATAGAAATTATGGTTGCAGATTCCTGGAAAGTGAGGTTAATATTGCGCGAGTTTCCAGCTTATACAGAAGCCTTCAGTGTTCCTTCGAAGGAACATTATCAATTAAAGATTTAGGGAGGGGGGGGGGCGGCTCTAATGCTCGTCACGCTCTCTCTCTCTCTCTCTCTCTCTCTCTCTCTCTCTCTCTCTCTCTCTCTCTCTCTCTCTCTCTCTCTCTCTCTCTCTCTCTCTCTCTCTCTCTCTCTCTCTGTCTCTCTCTCTCTCTCTCTCTCTCTCTCTCTCTCTCTCTCTCTCTCTCTCTCTCTCTCTCTCTCTCTCTCTCTCTCTCTCTCTCTCTCTCTCACACGTCATTTCACAATTTAATCGCAACTAAATTACTTCGAGTAGGAAAATACACATCAAGTGACATTGTCGGCGCCGACAGAATGGTCAGTCACGGTGACTTTGATTCATTGTCTTCATCTCTATTCAGTTATTAATTTGGTATTATATATATATATATATATATATATATATATATATATATATATATATATATATATATATATATATATATATATATATATATATATATATATATATATATATATATATATATATATATATATATATATATATATATATATATATATATGCACGCAGAGGCATCACCAACAACAACATATCCACCAGCAATCCATCAACATAGATACCATCACTACCAGTGATGCTACAACCATTTTCACACGACACCACTATCGCCAGCATGGATAGAAGGAGGAGGAGGAGAAGGAGAAGAAGGAGGGTGAAGGAAGACACACAGAGGAGGAGGAGGAGACTGGAGTGATCGCTGGAGAAACAAACATACGGTATATGTTGCTTCACTGTTTGTGTAACAGGACCTCTGAAGGACACTATTGCTTCTACAGTCTATATCCTCTGGTGTAACATTTTGTCTCTCTCTTACTGTGTGTGTGAGAGAGAGATTGTGGTCGCACGTACTGACTTACACCCATACACGTGCAAGTAAGCACACACACACACACACACACACACACACACACACACACACACACACACACACACACACACACACACACACACACACACACACACACACACACACACACACATTGGTGTAGACACAGCAGGAGGCATGACAGGGGAGCAGGTGGTGGTGGGTGAGCTACAGGGGGCACCCCGCGTTCCTTGGATGAACAACCACCTCATCAACCCAGTGATGGATGAGTCTTTTTCTAGCCAGGAATCCATATACTTGGGATGGATCTACGACCCTTCCAGTTACGACCCCTTCCCACTACGACCCCCTCCCACTACGACCCTCCCACTACGACCTGACGAGGCCATTCAACTGATCACAATACGAAAACAAGCAGGTGATTGCTTTTTCTATCGGTAAATTCATCTGTTGGCTTGTGACTCGGTATCTCTCTTTGCTTGCAAACGAAATTTTCCAACTACCACAGCAAACGCTACTGCAAGCAGTACAGTGAGCAGTAGTTCAAGAGCTACAGTGAGCTGTGGATCAAGAGCTACAGTGAGTTGTAGTTCAAGAGCTACAGCAAGCATTAGAGTAATAGGTACAGCAACTAAGCTATGTAGTAAGCAGTTCGGCAAGAACTAATGCATGCAAGCTGTTCCTTCAATCAGTGCAATAGCATTAAGGTTCAGGAAACACAAAATGAATACAAAATATCGAATATTAGATGATCGTTTAGACTCCTTTGTAATCCATTTTGTTTATGTCCTCTTTCCGTAAAGCACGTATATCCTTTCCCGTGTGAGAAGAGACATGATCCTGACGTGTCGAGTCCCTATAATACTTCTTGTTGGATAGGTCGTCGTCTCATGCGCCGCAGCCTATGATATGCCGTTTGGAGACTAGATATCTAGCATTAGTCACGCTCCCTTCCCAACATTGTTGCAAGGACAGTCTTGTAGAACACATGCACGAAACATCTAATTCTTTCCGAGTCTTGTGCGACAGGTTTATGATAGCCGAGGAAAGCTTGACGTTTGGGCAATGTTTCCTTTCACCTGATGCACCTGTATACCAAGGATTAAATAAGTGCCTGGGAGTTGGGTAAATGTTGCCTTATCCAGGATAAGGTCGGGCTTTGCTTTTCTTCCCTCCCTTGAGTATAGGGTTCAGGAGGGTTTTTCAATAAGACTAATACAGGCTTGCTGTATCTGAGAATGGGAGATCATGTCAGTCTGTATGTTTGGGTATATCTGTGTCTGTCAATGGCTGTATGTTTGTGTATATCTGTGTCTGTCAATGGCTGTATGTTTGTGTATATCTGTGTCTGTCAATGGCTGTATGTTTGTGTATATCTGTGTCTGTCAATGCCTGTATGTTTGCGTATAACTGCGTCTGTCAATGGCTGTATGTGTATAACTGCGTCTGTCAATGCCTGTATGTTTGTGTATATCTGTGTCTGTCAATGGCTGTATGTTTGTGTATATCTGCGTCTGTCAATGCCTGTATGTTTGTGTATATCTGTGTCTGTCAATGCCTGTATGTTTGTGTATAACTGCGTCTGTCAATGACTGTATGTTTGCGTATAACTGCGTCTGTCAATGCCTGTATGTTTGTGTATAACTGCGTCTGTCAATGGTTGTATGTGTATAACTGCGTCTGTCAATGACTGTATGTTTGTGTATAACTGCGTCTGTCAATGGTTGTATGTGTATAACTGCGTCTGTCAATGGTTGTATGTGTATAACTGCGTCTGTCAATGACTGTATGTATGTGTATAACTGCGTCTGTCAATGCCTGTATGTTTGTGTATAACTGCGTCTGTCAATGCCTGTATGTGTATAACTGCGTCTGTCAATGCTTGTATGTGTATAACTGCGTCTGTCAATGGCTGTATGTGTATAACTGCGTCTGTCAATGCCTGTATGTGTATAACTGCGTCTGTCAATGCCTGTATGTGTATAACTGCGTCTGTCAATGCCTGTATGTGTATAACTGCGTCTGTCAATGCCTGTATGTGTATAACTGCGTCTGTCAATGGCTGTATGTGTATAACTGCGTCTGTCAATGGCTGTATGTGTTCTGCACCTATGTTTGACCCATAACTCCTACTGAACCAACACCTCTGAGTTGCCTTCACATTTCCACACAGGTTGATGATGATGATGAAGATCAAGCCACCCAAGAGGTGTGGCATGGGCATGAATACCCCGTAAGTGTTCACACAGTAGAGAACATGGGATTTGTCCCGCTAGGAGGTCAGGTACATACACAATATTAGGTGAGGAGACAGGCGGAAGTAAGGAATAAAAGGCAAGATGTATGGGTCAATACGCGAAACATACGAAGAAAGGTCAGGTGATTAGAACTTAGGTCAGGCTGCGTCGGGCTGCGAGCAGGCTGCGTCTAACAGCCTGGTTGATCAGTCCAGCAACCAGGAAGCCTGGTCGACGACCGGGCCGCGGGGACGCTAAGCCCCGGAAGCACCTCAAGGTAACCTCAAGGTAGGTGTTTGATGGCCAACGTGGATTTAGGGCAGAAAGGTCACTCCTTACACAAGTGCTAGACCGCTATACTGCGGGCTCACCATAGCCCGTGATGCCTGGAACTTTTTGTTCTAGGTAGCGAATCTTAAATAACAACAACAACAGTTATCACATGGCATTATAGACGCCATGGAAGACAGGTAAAACTTCCAGTATATAGGAATGTTTGTCTGTCTAAGGTGGGAAGGCGGATGCTTGGGGCTAACCTCATCCAACTTTGTAGGGGAAATGGTCTGGGGTACGGGACAGACATAGGGGGATCTGGGTTGCCAGAATTCAAGAGAGAACAGCGTGCCAGGGTCACATTGTGACCCCCACGACGATTTTTGGCCCTGTATTCCAGCTATACTTAGCTAAATATTAAAAAAAAATGTTCTTATAATAATATACACCATTATTCACTGATCACGGGACTATTTAACATACATTGTCCTCTATTCATACTTTCGTCGTAGTAGCATAAAACAGAGGATCCTCCCATGTTTAACACTTCTCTAACCCTGTCCATGGAGGACAGAAGAAAATGTATATATGCTGGTTAGCATTGTAAATGTGTGGCCACGTCTGTGGTAGAAAAAAAAAAAAAAAGCTTCGATAGTTTTCGCAATCCCCGCTCCTTTCTCACAACAAACTCGTTATAATATTATTGTTTATACTACAAGAGATCCACAACCTTCAAGCACTCTTTGTATCAACCAATGTATATCATGTAACCTTTAAATGCATAATAAAGCACAAAAAATTCAAAAGGAAGGGGGTGGTAGGAGAAAAGCACACAGAAACAGTATTGGAGGGTATATATAACATAACAGTATAAGCACCTCCAAAGGATACCTGATCAACCAGGCTGTGACTCATACGTCAGGCTGCGAGCAGCCGCGTCTAACAGCCTGGTTGATCAGTCCAGCAACCAGGAGGCCTGGTCGACGACCGGGCCGCGGGGACACTAAGCCCCGGAAGCACCTCAAGGTAGCCTCAAGGAGGGGACCTAAACATTCCCTCTAATGCGTTATGTGTGGTTTCCTCCGAGGCTCAGGGTCCCCCTTCTTCCAGCCAGAGGTGGTACTACTCCCTTCCTTTTCATTAAAAAAAATATTATTGTTTATAATATTTTGCACCGATAAGCGCCTCCCACCAGCGGTCACCCACACACAAATGGTAGACTAATCTATTATTTTGTAAGAGAGAGAGAGAGAGAGAGTGAGAGAAAGACAGAGATAGACAGAGACAGTCAGACAGATACTGAGACAGTCAGGTAGATACAGAGAGTCAAAAAGATACAGAGACAGTAAAAAAGAGAGAAAAACAGAGAGACAGGGATAGAGAGATAAGAAAGGAGAAAGGACGTAAAGTAGTGGAGAAGAGAGTGAGAAGAGGTTAGAAAGTGGAGAGACTAGGAGAGAGGGTGATAAGGCGAGTGAAAGCCTGAGACGGGGAGAGTGGAGAAGGTGGAGAGGGTGGAAGAGGGGAAGATAGGAAGAGAAGGGGAAGTAGTAATGAGAGATGAGAGAGAGAGAGAGAGAGAGAGAGTGAGAAAGGAGAAGAGAATGAGAGACTAGAGCACAATCAGACACCCCGCTAGTGTAATATCCATAAATTTCAGGAAAGGAATTACTGGCGAAGTAAGAATATGGAGCTTTAATTTTCTAACGAATAGAACCCAGAGTTTAATAGTCAACACAGTGAGATCCGGATCATCCACCGTGACAAGCACAGTACCTCCATGGCACTGTGCTTGCTGTCCTCTAAGGCACTGTGGTTGCAGTCCTTTAAGGCTCTGTGCTTGAAGTCCTCCAAGGCACTGTGGTTGCAGTCCTTTAAGGCTCTGTGCTTGAAGTCCTCCAAGGCACTGTGGTTGCAGTCCTTTAAGGCTCTGTGCTTGAAGTCCTCCAAGGCACTGTGGTTGCAGTCCTTTAAGGCTCTGTGCTTGAAGTCCTCCAAGGCACTGTGGTTGCTGTCCTCCATGGCACTGTGGTTGCAGTCCTCCAAGGCACTGTGGTTGAAGTCCTCCAAGGCACTGTGCTTGCAATCCTAGAAGGCACTGTGCTTGCAGTCCTCCAAGGCACTGTGCTTGCAGTCCTCCAAGGCACTGTGCTTGCAGTCCTCCAAGGCACTGTGCTTGCAGTCCTCCAAGGCTCTGTGCTTGGAGTCCTCCAAGGCACTGTGTTTGCAGTCCTCCAAGGCACTGTGGTTACAGTTCTCCAAGGCACTGTGCTTGCAGTCCTCCAAGGCACTGTGCTTGCAGTCCTCCAAGGCACTGTGCTTGCAGTCCTCCAAGGCACTGTGCTTGCAGTCCTCCAAGGCACTGTGCTTGCAGTCCTCCAAGGCACTGTGCTTGCATTCTTCCAATACAGTCCTCCAAGGCACTGTGCTTACAGTCCTCCAAGGCACTGTGCTTGCAGTCCTCCAAGGCACTGTGTTTGCAGTCCTCCAAGGCACTGTGCTTGCCCCGGCACTTTTCCCTCATATCGGACATAGATAAGGACTCAAACCATTGTTCAGTATCATCCTGTGTAGGATGATAATATACACAGAATACAACAAACCTCTAAACTGATCTAAACTAGCCCCCTTCAAGGGGCCACAGCAGACAAACATAATGTTCAGTAAAAAAAGCAAAAATTCAAGTTTTTAATAAAAAATAAAGTTCAATAAAAAATTCAAAATTTAAGTTCCTACATTACAGTAAAAACGTTTATATAGAACGGATATCACGTATAATAACGCAGTCTGGTCACATTATAGTAGGAAAAAAGAAACAGCAATTTATAAGACCTGGGAGTAATCGTTGTGGGAAGACCTTACTGTTCGAGAATACATAGAAAGTTGTTTTCACATATCCACACATTAAAACATTGATTGTAACCATGATATATATGTGCTTCAGCCTACAGTTTAGACCTATTGTCTTATGTATGACCCTCTGTCCTGCGTGACAGTGAATACTAGCATTATCCTCAATTTAATAAGACTATCAAAATCCTCAGATTAGGCAAAATTGTAATTAATTTTGTCAATAAAGATGTTAATAATAATAATTGGAGAATACAATAAAGTACCTGTATTACTGCAGGAAAAGTGAAAGGACAGGGTAACATGAGCCTTTCAAACAAGAGAGAATTATTGTTGCACACTAACAGCCCCATTTCAGAACTGGAGAAGATGTTGATCTAGAGAACTTCTGCCATTCGAATCCATTCAATAAAATATCTATCTTGAGGTTATCTTGAGATGATTTCGGGGCTTTTAGTGTCCCCGCGGCCCGGTCCTCGACCAGGCCTCCACCCCCAGGAAGCAGCCCGTGACAGCTGACTAACACCCAGGTACCTATTTTACTGCTAGGTAACAGGGGCATAGGGTGAAAGAAACTCTGCCCATTGTTTCTCGCCGGCGCCCGGGATCGAACCCGGGACCACAGGATCACAAGTCCACTGTGCTGTCCGCTCGGCCGACCGGCTCCCTGCCGATCTAGGCTAGTAAGACTATAAAATCTCAAATTGTATTCTTTAGAGTGTAGGCCAGTTAGGTATATATTACGAGTTACGTTTGGAAAGTATTAAGGGGACTAGAACTAAATTTGAACACGGAAATAACTCCTTTCGAGACCAAAAGTTATGGCTATTTCAATGTCTTTCTTTATTGTGCACCCCATACCCATCCCGCGGGCGGTAGTGGAAAGAGTTACAGAGGCACATAATGGGTTCAGGAACTGAACCCCATAGTTCGGTCAGCTAAGCAAGCGACAATCTTTTGAAGCCAGTTACACGATTGTTAGTGTTATATATATATATGTACATATATGTACATCCATGTACCCGTATACATTAACAGATCAATAATCTTTTTATATCACAAGTAATAAAACAAGAGGCTCACAACAGTCACTATACAAGGCACTATACATCTATGGTGAGTCACACAATTACTAGTCTTGCTCCACACCCACCCAACTGGGCGGCAGCTTTACAGTCATGTGCTCCACACCCACCCAACTGGGCGGCAGCTTTACAGTCATGTGCATGCATAACCTACAGTAAGCAAATGTTGGATACTTCGCTAAGATTCCTGGCAGCACATCATTATGAATGAAGTACTTACACATTTCTTGGACTCCATTGATGGTGTTATCTCTGAATTCCGCGAATATTTCACATTCCATTATATAATGACGCAAAGTATGTGAATAGTTCTGCTGACAGAGTTTACATTTAGTCAACTCAGGCAAACTTTAGGCAAACTCCCAGAGATACTTGTTGCCAGGGCTAAGCCTAGCAGTGTAGACTCATCTACGAGTCTACAGGAAGTGCAAAAATTGACCCGTAGAAAAGCTGAAGTTTAAGGGGGTTACGCTAAGAGATAATTCTGTGAACATTAACGTACCCAAATGATCATTTTGAACACATTTCTATACATATGGGAATAACTATCACTCACCAACCGCGCTGCGATTCATGTGCAAGCCTGCAAGCGGCCGCGTCGAACAGCCTGGTGGACCAAACTATCACCAACCACAAAACCTGATGAGACACTGCGCCTCGAGGATCCTCGAAACCATGCCAAGGTAACCTCATGGTAAAGTTGTATACAAAAAGGTCATTCGGTCTTAATTGAGCATAGAAGTTTGAGTAAAAGAATTGAAAAGTTTGATAACATGAATAGTGACTTGAAGGAAAAACTTCAAACGATCATAAGCATTGAGGGAATATAGATTGACAGAGTTGATTGGAGGTGATTGGAGAATTGATTGACAGAGTTGATTGGAGACCATGCCATGGGGACCTTGATCCCAAAAATCAATCATCAACAGGTAGGTAGATTAATAACATTTATTGCAGTTTGGATTACAATTTTTTTTTTATTATAATCATTCATGATAATTTTAAGGGAAAAGTTGTAGCGACCATAATCGCTGAAATTTAAGTATTTTAAGTATTAAGTATAATAAAAAAATCCAGTTAAAAAAAAGGCTTGATTTTCCATCGCTGGAAAAAGTATTAAATTTTATTTTCATCACGAGAAAACTTAACTGAAGTTGTTCTCGATATAAATCTCATTCACTGCTTTTCAGTTTTTGTTATTATGCTTAGGAATAATACTTAGGTCAGCATTATTAAGCATGCTAAGAACCTGTTCTGTATTCTATGTAAATGCTTTGGTAAATTGCTAAGATTATTTTTACAGCTGATACTTTAAGATTTTCACTGGTAAGCATGTAGTTGATCAGGAGGGGGAGAGAGAGGGAGAGAGAGAGAGAGAGAGAGAGAGAGAGAGAGAGAGAGAGAGAGAGAGAGAGAGAGAGAGAGAGAGAGAGAGAGAGAGAGAGAGAGAGAGAGAGAGAGAGAGAGAGAGAGAGAGAGAGAGAGAGAGAGAGAGAGAGAGAGAGAGAGAGAGAGAGAGAGAGAGAGAGAGAGAGAGAGAGAAGAGAGAGAGAGAGAGAGAGAGAGAGAGAGAGAGAGAGAGAGAGAGAGAAGAGAGAGAAGAGAGAGAAGAGAGAGAAGAGAGAGAAGAGAGAGAGAGAGAGAGAGAGAGAGAGAGAGAGAGAGAGAGAGAGAGAGAGAGAGAGAGAGAGAGAGAGAGAGAGAGAAGAGAGAGAGAGAGAGAGAAAGAGAAAGACAGCGAAACAGACCAAATGACAGATAGTAAAACAGACAGAAAGACAGGGTTGTAAAAAAAAATACGAATAAAAGTCACTACCAGCAGTTCCCAGCACTTTGTATACCTGGACACGAACCCCCACCCCCCCCTCTCACGTGCAGGGTGAGGAGGAGAAGGGGGGAAGGGGGAATAGTGTGAAGGAGGGCGGAATAGGGTGGAAGCAGGGAAGAATAGGAATTAAGTTTTTTTCTTAAATCTTGGCTCACTTGCTTTATTGTGCCTGGTACGTTTTATTTCAACTTTCTTGACGTTTGAGCTGAGGTTGGGGTTGTTGTTGTTAAAGATTCGCTACCTGGAACAAAAAGTTCCAAGTAGCACGGGCTATGGTGAGCCCGTAGTTGGAGGTTGGGAGGGAAGGAGGTGGCTTTCACGACTTCTTCATTCTGTGCAACATTCAGGAGATTTGCATAATCGTCTTGCTTTCATACTCCCTCCACGGTACGTTGGATTATTCACCCCCTGTGCCCCCTTTGCAATACTGCACAGAATGTACAGAAAATAATAACATTGCCCATGCAACACCTGGAACTAACTCACCTGCCTTCATCAGGTAGAAGCAACACTCACTCGCAGAATACCTCAGTATAACTATTTACTTACGTTAAAAAGCTATTTTTTTTAACATTTGCAGATACTGCACATCCTTGGTCTCGTTCAACATTTCAATAATTGAATAATTGAATAATAATTATTCAATAATTTGAATAATTGAATTTGTCAATAATTGCCAACCATTATAACAGATAATTTTGATCTGGATGACTATCAAGAGAGCGAAGAGGGAGAACGACTCTACTTTTCCAAAGAAAATAAGGAGGATTAATAATTAATATATACAAAAATGAATCAATAATACGGGATAAAACCTTCATTAATGCAACAGGTAATTTATTGCTTACAGGGGAATTCAGCTGAAATACATCCCAGTAACAAGCATTTCTTCCTCAAGGCAATAAGGAGGACTGAAATACAGGACTCGATAATACAGGAACGCATGTATACTTTATGAATTAACACCGTCCCATCCCAATGAGCTACAGTACCTCAGTCCTGCTAAGTGCTTCTCCTCTTGTGTGGGTTGTCTGAATGAGCTGGTTAAGTCATTAGTTATCCGCTCCATACCTGTCCCTGGGGGGGGGGGGGTGGAAAGGGCTACAGAGACATAATGGGTTCTAGAACTGAACCCCCACTGTTTATTTAGCTAAGCAAATAACCCTCTTTTGAAAATACTGTCACACAATTGTAAATGTACACATTTATACACACATATATATATGTACAAACACAAATTACATATATACATATGTCACTAGTTTTTTTTTTATATCACAAGTGATTCAACAAGAGGCTCACAACAGTCACTATACAAGGCACTTTACATCTATGGTGAGTCACACAGTTACTAGTCTTGCTCCACACCCACCCAACTGGGCGGCAGCTTTACAGTCATGTGCTCCACACCCACCCACTGGGCAGCAGCTTTACAGTCATGTGCTCCACACCCACCCAACTGGGCGGCAGCTTTACAGTCATGTGCTCCACACCCACCCAACTGGGCAGCAGCTTTACAGTCATGTGCTCCACACCCACCCAACTGGGCAGCAGCTTTACAGTCATGTGCAGGCTGCACCTACAGTAAGCAAATTTTAGATACTTCGCTACGATTTTCGGCAGTATATCATTATGAATGAAGTACTTACACATTTCCTGAACACTATTGACAGTTTTCTCGGAATTATGCGATTTTTCCCATTCATTTGGGAAAATAAATGCGAGGGAAAACTCAAGCAGAAGTCTGCTAACCTTACTGGATGACCCATAGACGTGTGGTTCTTCCTGCATGATAGAAAGATGATAGAGGAACTGTCGTGAACTTCACTTTGCCTCAAGTCTACTAGATTTATGTTGCTGGTCCCGGAATATTACTGCTGCCCTCAGGCAGCTCAAAGGATAATCCAAGATGGTGACCAATTCCCTCTAAAATAGCAACTATTTTGGCTAACTCTTCAGTTCCATCATGCATTCGGAGACCAATATAGGAAGGAATCCACAGGAGACAAGCGTTTGACTCCATCATTGATGATTCCATTATATCTGCCGAGCTTCAACCACAAGCACGTCACAGTTATGCCTTGGGGGAGCTGAGTGCAGTCAAGGATGACAAGGAGTCGCTAACAATTAACGTATCGACTTTGGATTCACATATTCGAGCGCAAGAATTATGTCAAACAATTCCATTTGAAGAGTGGAGGCTTAGTTATTAATACGAGGTCTACACTCTTAGGAATAGGAGCCATCTCTCGCTGTCACAACAACTGCACTTCCAGCTCCTTGCACGACTGTTGTTGTTAAAGATTCGCTACTTGGAACAAACAGTTCCAAGTAGCACGGGCTATGGTGAGCCCATGTTGCACAACTGGTGCAAGGAGCCATCTCTGAATGAACACACAAGTCTGCAGGCAGTCTTCAGTCACACTTTCAAAGCTTTAGTCCTGCCTCCACAAGTCCCAACCACTCATAAGATACCCATAATATCATGAACAAAAATCAATGGTACAAACTTAGCATT
Source organism: Procambarus clarkii (assembly GCF_040958095.1). Lineage (NCBI taxonomy): Eukaryota > Metazoa > Arthropoda > Malacostraca > Decapoda > Cambaridae > Procambarus > Procambarus clarkii. Next base: position 8,039,023 of record NC_091231.1, on the reverse strand, counting down.
TTCTTGAAAATTGGTCACTCTGGCGGGCCATTACCAGTGATAACTTTGGTCAACAGCCAGAGGTTATAGACCGGTAGCTGATTATATTTGATTGTATGCTGGCTCACTACCTGACGCCTCTTGAACACATTGATGAACAATCACTAACACCATAGAAGCTATATTATAATTTTTAAAATAATTATCAATGCATTTTACTTGTTGACAACACTTATAGGGTGCGAGTATTTCCTTTTGTTTCTTCGGTAAATTTGTTTCTGAAGGTTTCACCTATGTCGTCTTGTTAATTTTGTCTCTGAAGACGTTCTAGACGTCGACTTAGTCAATTTCCTCTCAGTATTTTGTATGTGGTGATCATATTTCTTGCCCGAAACGCATTGCGTAATAGTGGCTTTAGGCATTGTATGTACTAGCTCTATCTATATATCAATCCATTAATGTAACATCACTTGTATGTATGTACCTTACCTGAATAAACATATTTATTCATTTATTTATTTCCTTTTGTTCTTCTCCTCTCCTGTAAGGTTATACGATTGAGTTCCCTAAACTTGTCCTAAACAAGAAAGAGTTCCCTTTCTTGTTTATCTTTAACTTTGCTTCAATTGACTGTTATTGGTTCATTCCTTCGAATACATCATGCACAAACTAGGAACATGAATGGTTCTAGAACCGAGCCTTTGGGAAACCTCTGTTACTTTGACAATTTGTTTTGAGTCCGTTAGGTACTTCCTTCACCAGTTGACTGTGTTCAAAGTTATCAGTCCCCCTCTCACTCCTTGAGAGGGGGACTGATAACAGTCCATTGGTCTCATTTTCACCGCTTCTCCCCTTTTCTCCCTTCTGCCCCTCTCTCTACCTCTCTTCTCACAGTCCTTCTCATTGTCCCTCCCTCCCTCCCTCCCTCCATCACGACCTCCAGTGCTCACACGCAGGAAATTCGATATGAAGTAGTGAGTTTTTCCTCCCCTTGAAGCCTAACTGCCTGAGGCAGAACTTCACACAAGTGTCATTACCACTAGAGTAACTCCCCTACTTCCCTTTTGGTGCTCTTTATACCTCCCTTTATCTGCCCATTAACCCCTTCTTCCCCCCCATTCTCACACTGTTTACATTTCTTCTTCTGTCACTACCAACTCACAGCTGCTGTAACGACAGCAGCTGTGAGACGTTTACAGCAGCTGTGAGACGTTTACAGCAGCTGTGAGACGTTTACAGCAGCTGTGAGACGTTTACAGCAGCTGTGAGACGTTTACAGCAGCTGTGAGACGTTTACAGCAGCTGTGAGACGTTTACAGCAGCTGTGAGACGTTTACAGCAGCTGTGAGACGTTTACAGCAGCTGTCAGACGTGTGCCTTTCCGACATTCTCTGGGTTGATTCTGTGTGTGTATGAGGAGGTCCAGTACTCTGGTATGTCGGTCCATACCCAGGTTATGGCCCCACCTATAGACAGCCAACCCGTTCTCACACTTACTTCTAGTCAATATTGGCTTATTAATAAGTGCATATGTGATATACTAATTTATTGTGAATATTTTAGTTTACCTTGAAAAGCTGAATAGAAAACACTAACCTAACCTTCTTAGTATGTTAAGATAAGCATCTTATTGCTTCTTAATTACAATTATTACTTAACCTATACCTATATTGATATTACAGTTTTATAAAAATAATAAACCAAAACCAAAATATTTAAATAAATTGTAAAGTAACTCAGGATATTGTCAAATATTGCATAAAATCTCTATTGTTTAATAAAACTGAAAAAGAAATTCCTAATATGAAAACTGGTGTTTAGCGAATCTATAGGAAGAGTTTGTACCTTAAAAACAAAATATAACTTGGCATATGCCACATATGTACTTATTAATCAGCCAAATAGTGACTACAAGCAATAAGTCATATATGTACTGTCTTGTGCGAGAGCGGGTTGAGACAGCACCTGTGTGTGTCACGTCTTGTACAGTGTCACGTTCACTGTTATTTCTGATCTTCATTTGTCACACTCTGGAGAACTGCTGCCACCGCGACCCGCCTCGCATTACAAACTCGAGAATCATCTATTTTCTTACTCGGTGCGGAGATGAGACGCCGTCACGCGGACTTTCCCAACATAAACTTTTATAATTCTCTATTATCCGACCACTTCCGGATATGTATTTAATATTCCATCAAAATATTCCATCAAAATAAATGGCCATGACATTTTCAATCACTGTATCAGTATTCTCTTAAACTGTACGCTCTGTCTGTCTGTCTCTGTCTATATTCTCGTAAAACTCAAGTCTTATCGCGAGAGTCGAGTCATTTATTATGCACCCCATACCCATCCCGTGGGCGGTGGTGCCAAAGTTACAGAGGCACATAATGGGCTCAGGAACGGGTTTAGTCCGCGTGTGATCGTGACGGCCAATCCTCCCTTCACTGCATGCGACTCTCTTTAATACCTCTCAGTTGGCAACTAGCTCGCTTTACCTCCATGCACTTTTTGAAAACATGCGCGCTAGAGGGTCCTTATCTCTATGCTAGAGGATGCTTATCTTTTCTGCCTATAATAGAGTTTTTATATCTCTGATTATTCTAAGAGAGCTCTTATCTGTCTGGCTTTGGTAAAGAGTTCATATCGATCTCTGCCAGGATTCTTGAGAGCCACTCAGAGCTCTTGGAGCTTGGAGCATACAGGACACATCTTGCGCTCTTTTCATAGTGTGGGAGGAAGTTACAGCGTCTACCCGTGAACACGACCGTAAGAAAGTGATAATTTAGACACCTTGCCTTCTGCAAGACAGAGACAGGTTTAATGGTGTACGAGACGGTGTTGCGGGCGGCGGCGGCGGCAGTACGTGTTTGCGTGTGCGTGCATGCGTGTGTGTGTGTCTTTAACTGTCACGTGCATCTCGCCTCGTAAGTAACAGTGGGGGAAGTAATTACGGTTTGGGTAAGACAGGGCGAGCTGGGTGTTGGCGAGAGACAGAGAGAGAGAGAGAGAGAGAGAGAGAGGGGGGGAGAGAGAGAGAGAGAGAGAGAGGGGGGGAGAGAGAGAGAGAGAGAGAGAGAGAGAGAGAGAGAGAGAGAGAGAGAGAGAGAGAGAGAGAGAGAGAGAGAGAGAGAGAGAGAGAGGGGGAAGGGGGGGGGGGGTGTTAAACAGCAGGAAGGGGTCGTGGGAGGCGGACGTAACAAGCGGAAGGGGTCCAACAGCCAGTAACCTTAACCATGTGACCCCAATACTGGGGTCGAGCCGCTTTGGGAGCTTAATTACTCTCATTTATATTATGGCAAGACACGATTAATAATAATAATGATATTGCTGATCTCTTGTCATGACGGGGGAAGAAGATGATGAAGATAATGAATGATGTGATGGTGATGATGATGATAGTGTTGGTGAAGACGATGGTGAAGGTGTTGATATAATAACCTCTGAGGATGACATTGCACATGTTGTGTTGATCCAAACGAGGCTTATATATTGCAGAAGACAGGAAAAGGTCAGTATTGTGGGGAAATGGCCAATACACACACACACACATCTGTGTGTGTGTGTGTGTTTGTGTGTGTGTGTGTGTGTGTGTGTGTGTGTGTGTGTTTGTGTGTGTGTGTGTGTGTGTGTGTGTGTGTGTGTGTGCGTGTATGTGTGTGTGTCGTCCAGTAACTAGCCAGACCCATCTTAGCTCTAATGTGCTCGTCTAGCAAGTTTCATGTAACAAGTTCATCACCAAGAGCTCGCTCTCTCTCTCTCTCTCTCTCTCTCTCTCTCTCTCTCTCTCTCTCTCTTGTAACCTGTATTCTGGTGCAGAATGTTGTGTAACTTGCATCAGACATTACAGTGATTGCAGGTACAGCGTGTCTAGCCAGAGAGCGACGAACATATTTTCATTCCTGTAACTTGTGTTTGATGCCGAAGTGCTCGCAAACCTCTGGCTCATGAACCACTGAATGTCAGCTTGGAGCAGACTTGGGATTCGAGTAAGAATATATTTAGGGACTTTGGCCGCATACTCAAGAAGAGAAAACATTAAAGACGGCAAGAAGGGGACATATGATATACTTTAGATAAAACTCTTCAAACGTGTTATAAAGGTTAGATAAATATACAAATCAAGTTGCTTTTAATGCCACATTCAAGAGGGTATATCGCCTTACGCAGGCTAGAGCGTTCTACCACCACCATACAAGTCTTAGCTACGTCAACCGCGTCCAACAGCTTGGTTGACCAGTCCAGCAACCAGGAGTGCTGGTCGGGGACCGCGCCTCGGTGACGTTGAGCCCAGAATCTCGGGAATACAGCTCTTAACCCTGGAAACACAAACCGTAACTGTCTCTATTTTCCGGTTGTTACAACTTGTAATAAAGTTGTTACATTCTTGGCTTAACGTGTTTATGACGTATTAGAACGTTGTTACAACTTGCTATATTGGTTGTTATAACTGGTTAGGAGGTGTTAAAACGTTTTCGAACGTTGTGCCAACGTCGTAGTTTCGGTGTGTGTTTGGCGGGAAGAGACAAAGTTTATAAGTTTACCGAGGGAGCTGTTGAAGACGGGTGTACGGATGTAAGATTTGATTTATCTGTATCTATAAAACGGAATGTCTGTCAGTTTGTACATTTTGTATGTCTATTCGTGGCTGGAGAGGTCCAGACGTCTGTGGCTAGCCTCACTAAAGCATTCTTAAGTCTCCTCGCCAATATGGTTTCCATGTTGTTTTGTACTATCGCCTCCTCCCGTTCTATTGTTTATACTTTTGCTTAATTTGACATCTTATAAGATACAATTTACTAGCTGTTGAATGCAATAAAATATTTTTTTTTATTATTTTCTACCACAGACGTGGCCACACATTTACAATGCTAACCAGCATATATACATTTTCTTCTGTCCTCCATGGACAGGGTTTGAGATCATTTAAACATATAGTTCAGAATAAAAGATTAAAGGTTTTGAATCTCTTTTGAGCGCCTTAGCTTCTGGTCAGGAGCCGAGAATACAGCAGACATTTCCTCTCTGGATTTCACGCTGAAATAGCAAAATGGCAGCTTTTGGGGCCTCTGGTAGTGTTAATGAGACTAGAACCCAATTCTCTGAGTAAAGCTCATAGCACCCTTGCCCCCCCTCCCTCAGAGGTCACGTGTCTCAGAGGCTGTTAAGGACCCACGTATACCAATCTTCCAGCTGCTTGCACTTGTTTGATTGCACTGCTTCCCCAGGGTTCGCCGCCCCACAAGCATGATCAACACAAAAAGAACATACAGGCGTCCACCAGAGTGGACACAGAAGCGTTGTACCGCACCAGCTGTCTATACAGAGGCATTCCAAGGGCAGCAGATAAGCAACATGATAATGATATGGCATACAAGGCCAAGAATCATCGTGAACTACCATATAGCCACATGGGAAGGAGGAGGATGATGGTGAATGAACAAGTGGTTAGGCTACGCAGAAGAGAACGTATCATTCTATATCACATAGAATGATAAGCAAGTATGCGAGGCACTCGATAAAAAGATTTCGGGAAGATTTTTAAGCTTGAACCAGAACTGTCTTTGGGGTGTAAAGCTCTTAATGGAAGGCACTTAAGGAGCAGGTTGTTGAAGCAAACTCTATTCATCATTTTAAAACTAGATATGATAGGGAAATGGGACAGGCGTCATTGCTGTAAACAACCGATGGCTAGAAAGGCGGGATCCAAGAGTCACTGCTCGATCCTGCAGGCACAAATAGGTGAATTCTCACACACACACACACACACACACACACACACACACACACACACACACACACACACACACACACACACACACACACACACACACACACACAACCCGACACCCCCCCCCCCACACACACACTCAGACACACACACACACGCACACTCAGACACACACATCTGACACACGATATACACCAAAGAGCAACCAACCTCTCCCCTCACTCCTGCATCGTTATCCCCCCCCCCTCCTCCTCCTCCTCCCCCTCAAGGGCATGGAAGTGAGGGGAAGGGAATTCCTCCAGAAGTGATTACACGCTCGACAGTGGGGATCACCTTCGTCCGGTAGCCAGGTCTCCTGCCAAGGCCACTCCCGTCTATTGGGCTTCCCTGAAGAAGCCCAAGTAGAACCATTTCCGTCTCCTGTGGGTGTACCCCACGACACCTCGGGTCTCCTGTGACGGGTGCTGCTGCTAGTCCTCCCGTTACTACCGTTATATTCCCCTTATTTCCGTTGCTACTCCCTGTTGCTGCTGTTGTGCGTCGTCGGCAGTGGTTCGCGTAATATTACTCACTTGTTTTTTTAGATTTTGCCCCGAGGGGCAAGTTTATTGGTCAGCGTCACTCATCCTGTGAGTGGACACACCGCCATAGTGACAGTATTGGGCAGCGTCACTCATCCTGTGAGTGGACACACCGCCATAGTGACAGTATTGGGCAGCGTCACTCATCCTGTGAGTGGACACACCGCCATAGTGACAGTATTGGGCAGCGCCACTCATCCTGTGAGTGGACACACCGCCATAGTGACAGTATTGGGCAGCGCCACTCATCCTGTGAGTGGACACACCGCCATAGTGACAGTATTGGGCAGCGCCACTCATCCTGTGAGTGGACACACCGCCATAGTGACAGTATTGGGCAGCGCCACTCATCCTGTGAGTGGACACACCGCCATAGTGACAGTATTGGGCAGCGTCACTCATCCTGTGAGTGGACACACCGCCATAGTGACAGTATTGGGCAGCGTCACTCATCCTGTGAGTGGACACACCGCCATAGTGACAGTATTGGGCAGCGCCACTCATCCTGTGAGTGGACACACCGCCATAGTGACAGTATTGGGCAGCGTCACTCATCCTGTGAGTGGACACACCGCCATAGTGACAGTATTGGGCAGCGTCACTCATCTTGTGAGTGGACACACCGCCATAGTGACAGTATTGGGCAGCGCCACTCATCCTGTGAGTGGACACACCGCCATAGTGACAGTATTGGGCAGCGCCACTCATCTTGTGAGTGAACACACCGCCATAGCAGCATGTACAACACTCCCCAATAGGAAGAAAACCCGCTGGGTTGTTCATCCTGTCACTTGTATATGTGTGAGTGTGGACGAACATCCGTCAAGGATAATCTGGCATGCTCGAATGTTGCCCCTATGACCTCTCCCTTCCCCACTTGGGCTGGACGGTAGAGCGACGATCTGGTGTCATGCAGGTCGGCGTTCAATCCCCGACCGTTCAAGTGGTTGGGCACCATTCCTTCTCCCCGTCCCATCCCAAATCCTTATCCTGACCCCTTCCCAGTGCTATATAGTCGTAATGACTTGGTGCTTTCCCCTGATAATTGTCTCTCTCTTCCTTCCCCCCACAAGGGAAGGAACTATCAGGAGAAAGTGCCAAATTTTTTCTCCCCCCCCCCTCCTCATAAGGTCCTGCTCGCTTGATGACGACGCACTCAAAACTTACACGTCGTTGTCATGTCTAGTTGTTTCAAAGCTTTATGCGACAAAGAGTGCTGGGAAGACGGGACACCACGACCCCTATAGCTCTCATCCTGTAACTATACTTAATTTCAAGTGTACATTTCCAATTTACATGCACACAGATGCACACACACACACACTGGAATACACAAACACACACCTGCACTCGGAGACATCCATACTTACATGGGCATGCGCACAAACATGGTATAGATCAATGTATACCACATATGTAAGACCAATTCTGGAGTATGCGGCCCCAGCATGGAGCCCGTATCTTGTAAAGCACAAGACGAAGCTGGAAAAAGTTCAGAGGTATGCCACTAGGCTAGTCCCAGAACCAAGAGGCATGAGTTACGAGGAAAGACTGTGTGAAATGCACCTTACGACAATAGTAGACAGAAGAGTAAAGGGAGACATGATTACTACCTACAAAATTCTAAGAGGAATCGACAGGGTAGATAAAGATAAATTGTTTAACACGAGTGGTACGCGAACAAGGAGACACAGGTGGAGACTGAGTACCCAAATGAGCCACAGAGAAGTTAGAAAGAACTTTTTCAGCGTCAGAGTAGTTAACAGGTGGAATGCATTAGGCAGTGATGTGGTGGAGGCTGACTCCATACACAGTTTCAAATGTAGATATGATAGAGCCCAGTAGGCTCAGGAACCTGTACATCAGTTGATTGAGGATTGAGAGGCGGGACCAAAGAGCCAGAGCTCAACCCCCGCAAGCACAACTAGGTGAGTACACATACACACACACCTACTCACACACACACACACACAAACACACCTACACACACACACACACACAGTTAAGAGCGATTACTCATTAATGGCCGCCATAAAAGTAGTGACCAATAGCGTGCATATTTACACCACATCAAAGTAACTCTGATTAAATCATGTCATCACCTGCAACAACACCGATATTATACTCCTTTCACACCTCATCTTTAAACCCAACCACCACTAATGTTTTATTCATAATTCTCATTCATCGTTTGATTGTGTCTTCGTTTTTGCTCGCGATTAAATTTGCCAAGTTTTGAAGACTGGAAAGTTTCCATTCAGATATCCGGACCTGTTTTTCCAGCCTCGGAGAACATTTTCTGTGCCTAGGACTATGGAGACAGTTATCGCAGTGTTCCTTTTTTTGCTTAAATGTTTTTGTACGAAGCTTGTCATCGAATGTGATACATTCTTCTGTGGGATATTTCGTCCCAGAAGAGCTTCACAGAGAATGGGAGAGGAACAATGGTCAGCCCTGTGGCCAAAGGTCACGGGATCTTCCAGTGGGTAGTGCGCATGTGTAGTGGATGGTGTGGTGGTGGTGGTTGATGCATGGAGAGAAGGGAAGAGAGAGAGAGAGAGAGAGAGAGAGAGAGAGAGAGAGAGAGAGAGAGAGAGAGAGAGAGAGAGAGAGAGAGAGAGAGAGAGAGAGAGAGAGAGAGAGACAGAGAGAGTGAGAGAGAGACAGAGAGAGAGAGTGAGAGAGAGAGTGAGAGAGAGAGAGAGAGAGAGAGAGAGAGAGAGAGAGAGAGAGAGAGAGAGAGAGAGAGAGAGAGAGAGAGAGAGAGAGAGAGAGAGAGAGAGAGTGAGAGAGAGAGTGAGAGAGAGAGTGAGAGAGTGAGAGAGTGAGAGAGTGAGAGAGTGAGAGAGAGAGAGAGAGAGAGAGAGAGAGAAAGAGAGAGAGAGAGAGAGAGAGAGAGAGAGAGAGAGGGGAGGTGGTGGTGATTGGAATGGAGTTGATGGTGTTGGAAATTGTGTAAAGATTAGACTATCTATTGCCAAGTCAGTCCACTACGGGCTCACCATAGCCCGTGCTACTTGAAACGTTTTGTTCAGAGTACCTGAATCTATAAAACACCCCCAACAACAACTTGACGAATCATTAAAAAATTCACTTAAACACGACATTAGTGAATGGGAAACTAAAAGATTTTCGACCTTCTGGCCTATTGAACAATGAACTGTGTAACTAATTGAATCTTGGTATATTGGAAGACCTGCCTTACGTTACCTTGGTAGTCATCTTGTGATGCTGAGGACCAACATTCTCGTGACTACACCACACAAGAGGCCACATATTACAAAAAAACATTACAAGAATTTTATTTATCTATTTTTGGACCCACTTATATTCCATGAAGTTACTCTCTCTCTATTTTCTTCCGTGAGGAGTTTTGAAACTCTTAAACTTTATCTTTTGCTGCGTATTGACAGAGCAGCAAGAGTCACCCAGACACAGACTCCCAACACTGTCACACAGCCTCTTGCTCAACACTTGTGTATCTATTAAATCAATGTTATCTATTATATAAATCAATGTTATCAATGGTATCTATTAAAATGTTATTCTTGAACTTGTCCTCAACTTCTATTTTTTTTCTAAGCCGTTGTAACTTAACTTTAGTGTCAGCATTTTCCGCCAGAGAGGGTTGAGCACTGGTATGACCAGTGGACAGTTCATTTACCTGAGACTCTTCTATTACTAGTAATACATCATCTTTTACTTTCTTGCTTCCTCCTCCTTTCCACTCCTTACTACACCCCATCTGAAAGCCATAACTACACAGACGCGTCTTGTAGAATCGGCTCTGATACACAATGTAGCCAACAAGAACTTGAGTCCTGGCTTTGTTGCTGTGGACTCTTCCCTTTCACAGTATATACTCAAATGCTCTAATATTTCTACCAAACGTGACTTAACATAAGCTTACCCCTTCCATTTATCTTTTTTTCTCTTTCCTTTTCTTTCTCTCTTCTCTCTTTTCTGTTCTTTATTCTCTTTACGTTCCCTTACTATCCTCTTCTTATTCCTATTACTATCTCCTTCTCATTCGGTGGTTATAACAGGAGCTGCCTCGTATGGGCCAATAGGCCCTCTGCAGTTCTTATTCCTACTACTATATCCTCTACTACACTTTGCTCCTCACCTCTCTCTAGCCTATTTATTGCCTGCATCTACTTCCTCTTCACAGACGGGAGACATCTCCCGTCACGCAGGGTGCAGCCGCACCTCCACAGATCTCCAGTATCATCTATTGATACTGGTAATGGCTCAAAAGGACCACCACTTTCAGGCTATTCATGCCCGTGCCACCTTTTGGGTGGCTTAATCTTCATCAATCAATCTTCCTCTTCACAATCGACTTGAGAATGGTCCAGGACCGGCCCGAAACTTCGTCGTCCCTTCACCTTCTAGTGTGTGGTCTGGTCAACCATAACTGGCTTTTCTAATGCTTCAATTCTGCTCTATAACGTTTTGAGTTATTCCAAAATCTGCGTACCCACCTCTAGAGCGTACGACGCTGCTCTTGCACCTCACCACTACGAGAGGACGCTCTTCCAGTTTCATTTCCTACAGTCACTAGGCTAGCCTTAATCCCAAATCTTATATTTTTTGTATATTGTGATTTGACTGTGTTTTATATGTGGTTTCCGTTTTGATATTTTCGTTTTTACTATAGAGCAGGTTTGATAGACCTCGTTAGAATGTATGCGGTGTGCTCTCTACTGTCTACTCTCATGATAATCCTAGTGTAGTTTGCAAAGGATAATACGGAACTATAGTTTGTGTCCTTTAAGTTCGATATGAGAATGAGAAAAAGTACCGGAGCCAGCACAGTACAGGCCAGTGGACTGTGGTTTTCACGGTGAATGATCCAGATTTTACTGTGTTGACTATTAAACTGTGTTTGGTAGGAAACTCAAACTCCATCTTCCTACTTTGCCAGTAATTAAGTGCTTTTGTGCGCATTTATGGAAACAATAACACCATTACACACAGAAAATCACAATAACGTGATGCATCAAATGAACAAATCCACAAGGGCCGTGACGAGGATTCGAACCTGCGTCTAGGATGCTCTTGGAACGCAAGTTCGAATCCTCGTCACGGCCCTTGTTGATTTGTTTATTTAATAACACCATGGACACTTCAGGCAGGTCATTCCTCACTTTCCCCTTATCTCAAGAATGTATGGTTGCTAGTTTATTTCATATAGAAGGTTTCTAATTCCTGGGATTAACTTAGTCATTGTTCACGTTATGTGGTTAATTGAACTTATGTAGATTGTATAGTACAGAGAACAAAACTGAACTGTTTAATCTAACAAGTAAAGATAAAGTTCAATAATATTATTCGTCTTACTGATAACATTTCTAGGAATAAATCCCAATATCCTATGACTTTTTCTATATATTTCCTCACTTACATTTTTTTTGGCGGCTTAAAATCCTTACTAATTATGATTCCCAAATCTTTTTCGCATTTTGAATTTGCAATTTCAATATTGTTCAGCTGACATGTGGTAATTCTATTATCATTACCTAGGTCTAGAACCCTGAATTTTGCAGCATTAAACTGAAGCTGCAAATCTTTTTGATTTCATTAATATTAAAAACTTCCCTAGATCGTATTAAATCAATTTCTGAGTCATATAAATGTACTTTCCCCAACCACTTTGGCTGGACGGTAGAGCGACGGTCGGGCTTCATGCAGGTCGGCGTTCAATCCCCGACGGTCAAAGTGGTTAGACACCATTCCTTCCTCTCGTCTCATCCCAAATCTTTCATCCATCCCAAACCCAACCATTTCAGGTCTATGGTCACCAAGGAGGAATATGTGTAATAATACATACATGTTATGTATAGATAATTCATAATTAGATGTATCAGTAAGAATATTTGTGTTCTTAAGGGCACAATGAAGTACCTCGTCCACCCATTACAATGGTCAGGGAGAGACACCTCTCTCTCTCTTCTTCAAGAACAAGGGAGACACCTCTCTCTCTTCTTCAAGAACAAGGGAGACACCTCTCTCTTTTCTTCAAGAACAAGGGAGACACTCTCTCTCTTCTTCAAGAACAAGGGAGACACTCTCTCTCTTCTTCAAGAACAAGGCAGACACCTCTCTCTCTTCTTCAAGAACAAGGGAGACACTCTCTCTCTTCTTCAAGAACAAGGCAGACACCTCTCTCTCTTCTTCAAGAACAAGGGAGACACTCTCTCTCTTCTTCAAGAACAAGGGAGACACCTCTCTCTCTTCTTCAAGAACAAGGGAGACACTCTCTTCTTCAAGAACAAGGCAGACACCTCTCTCTCTTCTTCAAGAACAAGGGAGACACTCTCTCTCTCTTCTTCAAGAACAAGGGAGACATCTCCTTTCCTTCAAGAACAAGGGAGACACCTCTCTCTCTTCTTCAAGAACAAGGGAGACATCTCTCTTCTTCAAGAACAAGGGAGACACTCTCTCTCTTCTTCAAGAACAAGGGAGACATCTCTCTTCTTCAAGAACAAGGGAGACACCTCTCTTCTTCAAGAACAAGGGAGACACCTCTCTTCTTCAAGAACAAGGGAGACACCTCTCTTCTTCAAGAACAAGGGAGACACCTCTCTTCTTCAAGAACAAGGGAGACACCTCTCTCTTCTTCAAGAACAAGGGAGACACCTCTCTCTCTTCTTCAAGAACAAGGGAGACACCTCTCTCTCTTCTTCAAGAACAAGGGAGACACCTCTCTCTCTTCTTCAAGAACAAGGGAGACACCTCTCTCTCCCCTTCAAGAACAAGGGAGACATCTCCTTTCCCTCCAGTTGCCATGGTGGCTCTTGTCTCTAGTTGCCATGATGGCATCTCTCCTACCCAAGCCAGGAGAGATTGAGTGCTTCAACCTCTCCAAGCACAGTGTTAAGGTATTCTATCCGATCTGGAGATGCTCCTTGCGGTGTTTCGAACACATGTGTGTCTCCTGTTCATCGTCGTTGAACATGCTTGCGTCCCTCCTCCTTGTGGGGTGTTCATCACTGTTACCTTACCTTGAGGTTACCTTGAGGTGCTTCCGGGGCTTAGCGTCCCCGCGGCCCGGTCGTCGACCAGGCCTCCTGGTTGCCGGACTGATCAACCAGGCTGTTGGACGCGGCTGCTCGCAGCCTGACGTACGAGTCACAGTCTGGTTGATCAGGTATCCTTTGGAAGTGCTTTGACTGTTGTTAAAGTGTCAACACGCTATTGTGTGCCGTTGAGGAATGCTACTTTTGTCATCGATTCTGTTTTTAATTTGATCTCATGTATGTTTGCGATTTGCTTTCGCTAGACCATGCTTTCTTCCTGGGAGAGACCGTCTCCCTCTTCTCCTCTGTGTAGTCAATCAATCAATCAAATTGCGTTCCAAGTATCAATCAATTTGGTGAATTGATTGATTCAGATGTATTGGTATGCGATGTAACAACCAGTTACATTGCACAGAGCGACCGCTAATTACGCTACAGATGCTAAACAATGCCATGGTTACCTCAGTGATTATCTGGTTATTATCTTTTTGTTATTGCTCTGTGATGTCTGTAATTTGCATATCGTGTACAGACCACCGTCAGTGAGCTGGTTACACCCCCTCTGCCTACCTCTCTTGAATTTTTCCTTTTATCCGTTGACCTTCCTTGACCTAGCCTGACCTGTGCTCACTTGCTTTGATAATTCATCTCTACACGGCACCCGTCTTTTCTCGGCCTCTCCAAACCTGTTTGTATTCCCTCACCCGTTTTGGTATTGTTTGCCCATTCTGCTTTTCTGCAAGACCTTTTCAGTCTTATTTTCAACAGGATTTCTTCATTAATTCTTTTGATTTTGTTTGCTCTCTCCCTCTTCTTGGTCTCTTCAATCCCTTGATCTTAGAAAGGGAAAGAGGAACTGACATTATTTGCAAGAACATATAACCTCTAGATAACCTATTGATGTTGCTAAGAACTATTAATCTCATGAAGGAATCTCTAATGACCATTACGATGACTGGGTGGTTGGATTGCAAGCTGATGGGCACACGTAATTACCTGTCGTTAATTGAACAAATTCCTCACATTTGACAGAGCGAATCTCAGGTCATCTTTTCCCCCCTGTACTGAGTATCAATACTATAAGGGTATTGACCCTTGTAGTATTGACCTTATGTTATGCTCACTCATTATCACACCTTCCTTCCCTTGTTATGGCACCATGCTCATTCTAGTATGGCACCATGCTCCCTCTAGTATGGCACCATGCTCCCTCTAGTATGGCACCATGCTCCCTCTAGTATGGCACCATGCTCCCTCTAGTATGGCACCATGCTCCCTCTAGTGTGGCACCATGCTCCCTCTAGTATGGCACCATGCTCCCTCTAGTATGGCACCATGCTCCCACTAGTATGGCACCATGCTCTCAGTAGTATGGAACTATGCTCAGGCAATTAGAACCCTTTCCTAAAAAGAGCGTGATAGTGAGTAGGCCGTCAAGTGTCCCCGTGGTGTCTTGATGTCCCAGAGTAACGACTTAATCACCCAGTAATGATCCCATGACGCGATTACCGTAGATCTGATAGGTAATGACCTGATAATTAATGACCCCCCCATCCTCCCAAACCTCCCCAATCACCTCCTTTGTGGTGATGACCAGAAAATGACGCCTTCGCTCAGTACATCGGAAAACACTCCAAGGAAGAATGGCTATATATGGCGTCTTAATTCGTATAGTTATATTGACCCCCCCCCCCCACATCTGCTATCAAAAAATGATAGCAGCCGTCTTTCTTGTGGGGATATATTACTGAATGTGAGGGAAAGGATCAATGATTCTAGCGACAATCTTCTCTATTTTTTTTCCCTTGCGTTTTTTTCACTTGAGAAGGAATTTGAAAAATTAAGTCTTCAAAGTTTATTGTTTATTTTTACGATTTTATTTGGCCTGTAAATAGGCCAAATATATATATATTTATGATCGATGTTCCCTTCGGGAATCTTAATTTTAAGATGAATAGGAAAACCAGGGATATACTGAACATCTTGTATCAGAATCTTTACTTTAAAAACATAACGTTTCGAATACTTCTCGTATTCATCATCAGATCTAAAAGAAAAAACAGAAATCACAATCAAATAGCTGGTAAACAAAGAACTCATACTGAATATAATTGCCTATCAAAGAAAGGAAAAAGCTTAAAACACAAAACACTTAAGCGCACTTAAAGTGATCAATACAAATAAAACTTATTGACTGTCACATATATTAAAACTAATTTAAAAACCATTAAACTACAAGATGAAATTTATAACTACTAAAACAAATCATTCTATTAAACTTACGTGAAGTGATCAGAAGTGAAACTTGATACCTAACACATAGATACTAAACACTATAACAAATATTTATATAATGACTACAAATCTACAAAAAATGTATGTAAAATACAAACAGAATAAACGACAATTATAAAGTACTAACCAAAATCTTATAAAAAACTCAAATATTAAATAAAATTAAATACCAAAAAATGTATTATATATCCTAAATAAAAGATTATATTAATGTGCAATGTTAAGACTTGAAATAAGTAAGAAAGGGCAAAGACATGGTAAACTAAACAAAATTAAACTACCAAAATAAACTAAAAATCAAATTACAGGGCCTACTGTGCACTATACAGTGTACAATTGAACAGCTGAAAGGTTGCTATTTAACAGAGGCCGCAGCTCCTTTATATATAAGGATTCCATTACTCTCAAATCTGACTGGCCATTCATACAAGTGTCCAGAATTTTAAAATCAGATTCCAGCAGAGAATGATCAAACTCATAACAATGGTTTCTAATCTCCGAAAATGCTGGTTTAGACAATGGTAATCCAGTCCTAAAAGACTGGATTTACCATTGGTATTTAATTTTATTTAATATTTGAGTTTTTTATAAGATTTTGGTTAGTACTTTATAATTGTCGTTTATTCTGTTTGTATTTTACATACATTTTTTGTAGATTTGTAGACATTATATAAATATTTGTTATAGTGTTTAGTATCTATGTGTTGGGTATCATGTTTCACTTCTGATCACTTCACGTAAGTTTAATGGAATGGTTTGTTTTAGTAGTTATAAATTTCATCTTGTAGTTTAATGGATTTTAAATTAGTTTTAATATATGTGACAGTTAATAAGTTTTATTTGTATTGATCACTTTAAGTGCGCTTAAGTGTATTGTTTTTTAAGCATTTTCCTTTCTTTGATAGGCAATTATATTCAGTATGAGTTCTTTGTTTACCAGCTATTTGACTGTGATTTCTGTTTTTTCTTTTAGATCTGATGATGAATACGAGAAGTATTCGAAACGTTATGTTTTTTAAGTAAAGATTCTGATACAAGATGTTCAGTATATCCCTGGTTTTCCTATTCATCTTAAAATATATATATATATATATATATATATATATATATATTATATATATATATATATATATATATATATATATCGCTCCAAAGTCTCTCTCGCCTAATTTATGAAAAATTTAGGACACTAACTGTCGCATACATAATTAATTGGCTGATTTTTTTTTAGCTAAGTTATATATTTGGGTTGACTGGGCGCGGTGAGATTTGGTTGTGGATCGAGTGAGCTGTAGGTGGGTGACTCGGTGGATGAGTGGGCAGGTGGGTAGGTGGGTTAAAGACTATATAGTAGTAGAAGTGGGTAAGTGAGTACGTGGGTAAACGAGTAAGTAGGTGGGTAAGTTAGTGAATTGGTACAGTGTTAGCCTATGCTGCCTCTTTCTCCTCCCAGCTATTTAGCATAGCACAACCCAACTATTGTGTGAAGTTGCCGAAGAACAAAGTTATAACGATGTTTGAAGAACAATTTGTTTCTGGAGGTCAGCAGAACGGAGCGAGAAAAGGATTTGGAGACAGCAGAGATAAAAGTGACCGATTACTGACTATAGCAAAAGGCAGGAGACGTTCTCCATTGGAGCTCATCATTGGAGAACTGTTTGTGTTCTCTCCAGAACACGAACAGTAGAACATCCTGTATCCTACAAGATCATGAGGGATATCCCTGCCTACCATATCTCTAATCCTCACCACGAAAAACAGAAAATGGATTCTGTTGCTGTTTAAGATATGCTACTTGGAGCAAAAGTTCCAAGTAGCACGGGCTATAGAAAATGGGACATGTTAGTTAACATGGCCAATAAATGGCCACGTCTGTGGTAGAAAATAAACTTTAAATAAAGTCAGGACACGGAAACAACACCGTGTCCAGCACGTGCCCCGCACAGCTGACGCAACCTCTAAACTACTCACTCCAAAATGAAGGTTCGAAATTTGATATCCAATGTTGATATCAGTGTGTCATTCCGGATATTGCTGCTATTTAATCAAATTGTTATTTTTAATATCGCTGTATTAAAAATATAAATGCATGTATATAGATGTGCTATTGCTCTCTGAAATTAAGAATTTGAGTATTTTATGCATATTAGTCGCCAAGCTCAAACATTTTTTATTATTAATTCCCGCATCTAATTGCCATGATATCTATCTTTTGTTTGTCTATTTGTTTGTAGATTTTGTTTTTTCCCCGTTTTGGAGAGTAATCGGGCTGTATTTTCTCCTGTAACATATCCTGTATGACTTCAGGAAAGTCATACAGGATTAATTGTATACAGACGGGCTCACCATATCCCGTGCTACTTGGAATTTATTGTTCCAGGTAGCGAATCTTTAACAACAACAACAACAGCACTGGTAAGTTATCACTTCTATTGTCTTAGTTAACTCAGAACTTCAGTAAAACTGAAGTCTTGGTGTTAAGGGGATGGTTACCTTGAGGTTACCTTGAGGTGCTTCCGGGGCTTAGCGTCCCCGCGGCCCGGTCGTCGACCAGGCCTCCTGGTTGCTGGACTGATCAACCAGGCTGTTGGACGCGGCTGCTCGCAGCCTGACGTATGAGTCACAGCCTGGTTGATCAGGTATTGATCAGGGACGAGGTAAATCGTAGATTGAGTTGTATCCAACATGTATAAATTTCTAGAATTATTCTTGTAGTCTTAGTATACTTTGATTCGATTCGAAGCTCAGTATACTTGAACAAATCCACTAGGGCCGTGACGAGGATTCGAACCTACGTCCGAGAGCATCCCAGACGCTGCCTTAATCGACTGAGCTACGACATGATAAAAAGTGAGTAGGTTTTGTTCATTTGATGCATCATGCTATTGTGATTTGCGTGTGTAATGCCAATACACTTGTGTCTTGTTATGTAAAGTGTGTGTGTGCTCCTGAAGATGTCACGTGACAAGATTGTCACTTGTTTAGCTAAACGAACTATGGGGCCTCTGTAGCCCTTTCCACCACCGCCCAGGGGATGGGTATAGGGTGCACAATAAAGAAATTAAAGAGGCAATATTCCTGTCGGGGGGGGGGGGGGATCTTCAGTCTGGAGATGACCAGGGTCGAGGACCGGGCCGCGGGGACGTTGAGCCCCGAAATAATCGCAAGGTAAGGTGGTGTGGACGTTGTGATCGAGTGTAACACCTC